>NW_025765154.1:0-246801 GCF_003918875.1 Haliotis rubra | reverse complement strand
GCCCTAAGAAGCAATATTCCACCTACATCATGGCAATCTGATGATAATTGATTCTGTGATAACTGCATGGACATTGTCCCAGGGTCTTCTTTCACAAAGATATTATGACTGTTGCCAGTGTACTCAAACAGTGACCTCTGACAATAACACTGCATGGTGAAAGGATCACCTGGCCGTTATGGTATGACTCCACACACTGTGACCAAATGAACTTATTAGTCGAACTGCTTGTAGAGGGGACCTATTCTGTCAATATATTAATATTATTATTCACTGAAAATTGTCAAAGTAGACCAAGACAAAACAGAGAGTGAGGTTTAGAATTAAACTTTTTTATACGATTTCAGCAAATCATGGCAGGGGACACCAGAAATGCTAATCTGATGTGCAGTTGATATTGACATCCAATGATCGAGGAAAAAATACCAGTGCCTTGAGCATGCACACTAGTGCATGGATATGTGGCGCTATATAAATATCCTATAATAATAAAAATAAAAAAATAAATGGGCTTCACACTGCACCCACGTATTGAACACAGGACTTTGGTGTGACAAGCAAATGCTTTAGCTACTAAGCTACTCGAGGGCCCTTTTACAAATTAGACATACCGGTAAGAATATATTAATATTATTATTCACTGTAAATTGTCAAAGTACACCAAGACAAAGCAGTGAGTGAGGTTTAGAGTCGCTTTTAGCACGATTTCAGCAAATCATGGCAGGGGACACCAGAAATGCTAATACGATGTGCAGTTGATATTGACATCCAATGATCGAGGGAAAAAATACCAGTGCCTTGAGCATGCACTAGTCGCGTGGATATAAATGCTATATAAATATCCTATAATAATAAAAATAAAATAAATGGGCTTCACACTGCACCCATTATTGAACACAGGACTTTGGTGTGACAAGCAAATGCTTTAGCTACTAAGCTACTGAGGGCCCTTTTACAAATTAGACATACCGGTAAGAATATATTAATATTATTATTCACTGTAAATTGTCAAAGTACACAAGACAAAGCAGTGAGTGAGGTTTAGAATTAAACTTTTAGCCGCGATTTCAGCAATATCACGACAGGGGACACCAGAAATGGGCTTCACACACTGCACCCAGGTATTGAACACAGGTCTTCCCGTGTGATAAGCAAGCGCTTTAGCTACTAGGCTACTCGAGGGCCCCTTAACACATACCGATAGGGAATATGATATCATTTTACATGCAAGTTAAAAGACCTGGTTAGGCCAGACCAATTTTATTTCTTGTTTTACAGATCTGCCAGTCATATTTTTTCAAGAATAACAAAAGAAAAAAATAAATAAAATCCTTATGTTTTTATTGGCCAAAAATGTAAACTTACAAGAATTTTAAAAAATATATTTTTGGGCCCCATATACACTTCATAAATTGCCAGAAGAAAAATACTTTTAATATTTAGAAAGAATATTACTTGAACTTGTGATTTTATTTTTATTTTTTTCCTCCTGCCTTTAGGTTTTCTGAGGACAAAATCAAGTAAAACAAAAATAAAATTGGTCTAGCCTTATGATGGAATTTAAAAAATCTTGGAAGTAATTAAAGATCACCCAATGCTGAAATATTACCTGATTATTGTAAAATATCTAGATCAACTATGGCGATTTACAAAATATTGGGCACTTCTTCACAACAATATTCATCATATAACAATTAAATCCACTACCTAACACAACAAAATACCACATATTCCTGCTGCAAGCCCCATACAACTGCTGCAAGTTGTACAGTATTGATCAAGTGATAGTACATGACAGAAAGTGATGAATATGCTATCTGACCATATCTCTCTCTGTATCACCCGGTGAATATATACCATGTGCCAGTCACCTGACCACTTGCATTCCAGGCTATCAACAGATCAAGGCTACATGTGACAATTATATACACTCTTCAGGTGAATCACGATGTATTTACTGCTAAATCTCGCGTCAGGCAGATTATTTTCAAGCTGACTAATTATAGCAAGCCACCCTACAGACATTGGCTGTTCTGTTAAACAAATTATTGTGGTCATTCAGGCCGACTTTTGACAGTACCCTTACTCAAAGGAGAATATAGAGTTATTGTACAGCCTTCCTCATTTTGAAGCATACTGATAAATGTAACATATACTGAACAAAATGTATCAAATCATTGACACTTACATTATAATAAAGGCAATGTTGCCCATCAAATACTGCATTACACATGTTTTCAATTATATTTGTATTACTATGTTTAAAGTTTTTATTGGCTCACGGTCTACTAGTTTCATCAATGTATAAACATAGCCATCCATTGTGTTTATTTACAACCAGGAAATACACTGTGCCGATACTACAATCCTCCCTCATGATGACACCCTTCAAGATAACATAGATTGTTAAATCACATGGTAATCAATAGATATATGTTTCAGTATTTTCCCAACAAACACACAAATTTACACTATCTGGAATACCACAGGACCAAATCTGAACATATTTTTGCAAGTTAATGCTGTTTTATTACTTTTAACACTATCTGGTAAATAAATGTGTCTGCTGTATACCTTGACTTGTCACGGTTGCTGATTTATTAAAGAGAGTACCAACTAGGGCTGGTTGCGATATTGATAACAGTTAACTAAATATCGATAAATTATTGATAGATTTGTTTGTTTGTTGTTTAGCATACACACACAGCAATATTCCAGCTATATGGCGTCGGTCTGTAAATGTCGAGTGTCAACCAGATGATCCAGTGATCAACAACATGAGCATTGATCTATTCAATTGGGATATGATGACATGTGTCAACCAAGTCAGTGAGCCTGGCCACCAGATTCCATTAGTTACCTCTCATGACAAGTATAGGTAGCTGAAGACCAATTTTAACCCTGATCTTCATGAGTAAATTATTGATAGAACAAGTATATATGGATGACAAGCGTCTTTAATTCTAGAGCTCGACGTTCAATACAGGTTCTTGTATCGTTTTCAAGTTTTCATTCATGCTTAAAAGATACAAGAACCTGTATCAGCTATGGTGCTCTAGAATTAAAGAAGTTGTCATCCATATACTCTGTTCTGACTTCAACTTCTAAAATGCCACTCAAAGAAGTAAACTACTGAAATATACTGAAGAAATGACACCAACTGTACCAAGCAAAATGCAACAAATAATCTTTTACCAGCCTGAAAATTGTTCAGTCACAGAGTTTCTATCAAACTAATGGTAAAAGTGGCAGTCCACAAAGGAAATGTCGCTTCCTGAATTTTAATAGTCAAAAACCTGTGGACAATGTTGATTTTGAACACTGCTTACAACATGTATAAATGTCAGAAAGTATCATTTTTCCGTTATATTACTCATGTCTTAAGTAACCCATGCTTGCCGTGAAAGGTGACTAGCGGGTTTTGGTGGTCAGGCTCACTGACTTGGTTGACATGTCATCGTATCCCAACTCCGTAGAGATCGATGCTCATGCTGTTGATCACTGGACTGTCTGTCCAGACTCGATTATTTACAAACCGCTGCTATATAGCTGGAATACTGCTGAGTGCGGTGTTATACAACAAACCAAGCAATCAACATTGATCACATAGTAACATATACCAGATATGGTTAGCATGCTTCGTGAAATTGTTTATGCGCATAATATGTTTATGTTTATATATCTAACACTTGCCACCATATAGCTGGAATATTGCTGAGTCCGGCGTAAAACTAAACTCACGGTAGCACTTGCATAACATGCACAATGCTCTCCTCACAAAATGTAATTTTTAGAGTAAAATTGATATTTTATACTTATCCTGACTCATGCTCTTTTGCTTGTCTTCTTCTTCTTGCGAACATAGTGGAACACTTGTATCTCCTTATTTGAAGCTCCCTTCAAAATAAAATCACTAATTGGTACTCACCACGAGTTGCTCCCCTTTGTCTCCCCTGGCGGGAAAAGGTGTCGCCACCCTCTGGCCATGTGCTCCACTCTCTCCTGATTTAGCGAGCCCAACACTTGAATTTACAGGAAATCCAAAGTGTTATGTGGGAGGATGGGAGGGCTAACCTCATGAGTCAGGATAAGTATAAAATATCAATTTTACTCTAAAAATTACATATTTTTCCTTATCCTGACTCATGCTCTTTTGCTTGTAGCATCCTCACAGGCAGGAGGTGGGTAACAGAATACTTTGGATTTATAATTAGTGATTTTGTATAGATATACTGTAATATCCCCTCTGGGAACTTCATGAAGCCTTAGATTTAGGATGTTTCCTGTATAAAAGAAAACCATAGGTTATATAAAGCCATTAAAGGGGAATTACATTATGAATATATTGAACAATACATATAAATTATATATATATATATATAGGTGACTCTGATAGAGGCACTGAAATTGACTATATCCAAGTATATGCTTAGGTAGAATACTTAAGCTGAACATATATACATAGCCCTAAAACTCCTTAGAGTTATAAGCTAGATGAGTATGTATAAAATACATATTAATCTTGTGAGGGCTAATATTTTAACGCCCTCTGAGGGACTGTCAGTTGCTGGCGAGGGACCAGTGGTCGAAAATGGTGAATGCCAGAGACATCTTCTGTAGTGATGTCTCTTAGGTAGTGATTAGCAAATACCATGTTAGATTTCCAATAGCATCCTTCCATAATCGTGTTCAAGGAACAGTTACGTGTGTAGAGGCGGGGTAGAGGCCAGTGCCCTGATCTCATGTGGATTTGATGCTGTTGGTGGGTCAAACCTGCTGCCTTGTAGAGCCACGGAGAATGACAGTCCTTATCCAAATAGATATTGTGGTCCATTGACACTTCTGTTTGATTAAGTAGGCGATAATGGGATGAATAAGCGTTTGAAAATCTTCTCCTTGTTTTGGATGGAAATAAGTAAAATAAACTTTTGGCTCTTACGGACACAGTGATAGGTCTTGTGTATCTTGTGATCGAGAATAGAGGATAGCCGGGATGTGGAATAATCTGTCTGGTTGACCTGGCAGTTGATTCTTTGCAATGAAATCCCATCTTAATCGAGGTGCGGCTGTGTTATGATTGTCATCAAACTGTATCCTCTAAGTAATCCAGGCGTGAATTTCAGACATTCTTGCTGCTGTGGCTAGCGATAGCAGAAACAATGTTTTCTGTGAGAGAAATTCAAAGTTTGTCGATTCCAAGGGTTCATAAACCTCACTCGTGAGGGTGTTGTAACACTACATTCAGATCCCAAGCTGGGAAGTAGTGGAACTTCGCTTTTGGTCCTCAATCGGAAGCTTCGTAGTAAGGCCAGTAACTCTGGAGATCTTGTCAATTTGACACCCGTTCTCATGGTGATTACAGAGCTAAGCGGCGGCAGATATGTTGATATCGTTGAACCTTTAAATGTTTGTTTTGGTAGGTAACACAAATAGTCTGCCACTTGAGGTTGTGAAGCCTCTCTTGCTGTAAACCCTTTCTTTGTTGCATAATTTTTCCGAAACTGTGCCACTTGTCGTGCATTTTAGTTCACGAGTTGAGTTAGCGTGAAGACAAGCGTGACTGCTTTTGCGCCCTGGCAGAATATCCTCTCTTGTTTAAACACATTTGTATACAGTCCATGCGTGTAGTTGGAACATTGCTGGGTTTCCGTGCACTTGTTTGGTGTGAGGATGAATTAACAGGTTTCGCGGCAGGTAGCTCCAGTGTTGGTTGACCGATTTCTTGAATTAGTATGGAAACCACGTTCTGGCGACCAGTAGAAGCGACCAAAGTGAGTTAATAGGCTCTGTGTTTGTCTGATTTTCTGTAATACTTGAGGTATTATTGCTGGCGTGGGGAGCGGCGTGCGCGTGAGGCCTTCCATGATAGACTTGGCGTCCGTTGCCCAAGCTTGGGGTCTGGGACTGGTGACCACGAATGTCGGTAGCTGATTGTTGAATCGTGGCGAAATAGGTCTATTAGCGGCTCCTAATTGCTTGATTATCTGTGCAAAAATTTCCGGTTGATCATCCACTCTGTCGGTGATGGTAGATGAGGCCGAGAGAAGGCGTCTGCTAGTATATTTCTGGCTCGGGGAATGTGCACTGCTCTGACATGTAGATTTAGATCTTGTATTAAATCGAACAGTTGAAAAGCTTAGGTTCAAAAGGTTCATCGATCTCGTTGAGCCTTGCTTGTTTATGTAGAAGCATACCACTGTCGAATTGTCTGTATGGATCATTAAGCATTTTGTAGAAATGTGCTCCAATGTAGAATGGCGTTGATTACAGCTTTCATTTCTAGACTGTTTATATGGGTTTGCATTCTTGCTGATTCCATAACCCTGATATCGTGTGGTTGGTGAGATGAGCTCCCCAACCTTGGAGTGTGGCGATCTACATACAGATGGGTTTTGTATTCCTGCTCTGCTAAACAAATCCCTTAGCATGAACATTCGATTTCTTGGTCCACCATAGTAGATGTGGTCTGAGATGTTTCGGTAGACTGAATGGTTGTACATCGTTGAGATGTCGTTGATGAGACCTGTAGGGGGGCGTAACTGTAATCTGCCTGTGACAGTCATGTCTTGGGCTGATGTGAGAAGACCTAGTAGGCTCTGCCATTGTCGCGAGTGTGGCGGAGAGAGTAGAAACTGGTGGAATGGTCTGTTGTATCTTGAGCCAACGGTCTTCTGGTACCATAATCTGAGTTCGATTTGCTGATGAATCGAATACCTAGGAACTGTAGGTCTTCGCGATGGTACTAGGTCCGACTTCGCGTAAGTTTACTAACCAACCTAGTTGTGTTAGTAGCTTTATGATGTAATTTAACTGTAGTTTGAGAGCGCAGTGGATCTTGATCTACTTGTATCCCGTCGTCGGTGGTAAAGCGCACTCGTAGCCCTTGACAATGTAGAAATTTGATAATCGGTTTTCGTTATCCTCGTGAATAGCCAGGGGCTGATGATATTCGAATGGGAGTACTTTCCACTGGTAATGTAGCCCTTCTAGAGTAAATCGTAGGTATTTCCTGGAATGGGATGAATGGGGATGTGCAAGTAGGCATCCTGTAGATCTATGCTGCCCATGTAGTCCATAGGGCCGAATCATCTGGCGTAACTGAGGTAAATGTATCATCGCGAAAACCCGATTGGTTTCGTAGATAGTTCTTGTTGAAAAAGCTCATGTTGTAGATGAGTCTGTATTTCTCCGTGGAGTTTTCTTGGGAACTAGGAAAACTGGGGAGTAGAAACCTGGTTCGACGTTTGCTTGATCTATTACTTCTATGGCCTGTTTGGATAGGAGTGATGAGACAGCCTCTTTTATCTTTGGTAGTTGTTAAACATGCTTATGTCGAACTTGGGGGTTTGATTGTCAGCGGAGCTTGTCCTGTAGGGATCTGAAATCCGTGTTGAATAATGTTGGAGGCGTAAGGATCTTGCAGTATTCCCCAGTTTTCCCAGTGTAGTTGGAGGCGTCCACCCACTTGAGCTGGTTGTACTGGAGCGGCTGGGGTGGAAGACTCCAGTGGATTCGAACCTGTGTTTCAGCGTCTATAATGCGGGAACCTCTGGGTGTCCTGCCTCTTCCTGATCCTCCTCTATAGTTGCCATATGGGCGGACGAAAAGAATCTTTACCTCTAGAGCTGGCTATCTTCCTGTCTCTTGCTCTTTGTAGAGCCCGTGAACTTAGATCTGCCTGAGTATCTTTGTGAAGTCTGACGAATGGCGGCTGGCTAGTGTGTCCATCGATCTAATCATAAGGACTTCCCTGGAATCCTTAGAGACTTCCTTGGCGACCTTGTCGATTTCTCCGTCAAAGATGGATGTTGTCGACCACGGGGCTGTATAAAGTGGGGCTGTAAAGTTCTCCCCCCAATTACAGGAAGCGAGGAGGCCTTGACGACGAGCTAAGGTCAGTGCTGCTGAAACAGATGTAAGATGATCCGTTAAAAACTGCTGATCTTTCTTTTGCATAAGTAAGGCAGAATAAATCATTCTATCATCTTCCGTCGTTGAATCCGGAATCTAAGTAATAAGAGTCTCATTGATCGTCCTAGATCTATTTAACCCAAAGAACATCGTCTCGTCATGGTTTCTATATGAGCCAACTGCGATCATCCATCTTGTAAATCTTGTTCTTTACATAAGCTGATGATCTTATAGTTCTCATCGATGTCCTGGGCCTTGTAGAAGGAGTCCATGTTATCGTGGAGAACTTCTTGGCTTGAAAGTTGGGTAGATGTGGTATCTGAACTTTCGTAGCTTTCTGGAAAGCTGCATCTAGATTCTGTGGCACTGCCGCAATCGAGATTCGATCGGGGTAGAGTGATTGCATCTGGATCATCTTCCTTCATCAAAATCGTCTGGAGCTGTATTGCCACTTTTAGATGGTGATGTGAGATCTAGGTTATTGACCATCAATACCGTATCTCTGCATCAGAAAATATGATTCCTCCATCATCCTCAAAACCATCATCATTAATAAATTGTAGATGCTCTTAGGGACTGCGTGTAGCTGTCTGTATATCTGATGAGGTTTGTGGCGATCTAGTTGACTTGTCGCGCCGCTCTATGTGAGATCTGATGGGTGATCGACCTGGTGATGAGCGAGTGGAGATCGTCTATGGGATGATCTTCTGGAGACTTGTGAGGTGAATGTTGATAGCTTGGCGAAGCTCTTCGGCAGTCCCTCGATGTTCTTCTAGGCGATGAAGATCTGGAATCATATGTCCTTCATGCGAATGCCTTAGCGAGCTTCATTTAGCGTCGGTCCGGGGATGCGATGATATGACCTTATGATACGAAGGCTTCCGTGATGTCTGATGGTCTGAGTCCATATCTAGAGATGAAATCGAAGATGGTGATGATCTCTCCGCCGGCGAAGGCTGTACATCTAGGTCCTTCGTCAAGGTGGTGCGGGACTTCAACCAGCGAAGGTGACATCGTCTTGGCTGCTCGTTGGCGGGGGTGCCTCTGGGTGCTGTCTACGTTGGAGCCTTCAGCGAAGCTTCGGACCCTCTAGCGCGGTTTGTAGTGGTCCTCCATGATGTTCATAATCTGCCGCATCATGTCTTCTGGGATGATCTGTGGCGAAGTCGTCGGCGTCTTTCTGCGATGGGGTTCACATCAATGGCGTCTGGCGTCGGTGTAGAGAGCATCAGGCTGCATGGAGATCTCTGCAGAAGTCTGATCGCTGACACGGTCGCTTCTTCTGCCGTGAAGTCGGGATGATTATCGGCTGATCATCGTAGAGGCCCAACTCTGCTGCTGGAACGATCTCGGCTGAAAGTTCTTGCTGTCTTCGTAGATTTCCCTTTGGAAGTCTGCGCTGCCCTGGGTGTCCTCAATCTGCGTTGAGACGACGATGAGGCCCTCTTAGACTTAGTCTGCAATGACGGGATGTCTGGGGAGGCCGGTCGTTTCTTCGAGGTAACGGACTGCGTCCCACGTTCCTCTGCCGCAGGGGTCTCTAGCAGAACACCAGACGGGAGAGGGTCGATCGCTAGCAGCTGACTGGATGGAATATCTGGACTCTCTGCCATGTTTTGCCCTTGAATAAACAGTAGAAATACGATAATTAATCAATACAAATAGTAAAGGATACTAGCTATACCTCTATAGTAACCTATGAGAGGTAAAAACTAAGAGATTATCAAAGGATATGTGTGTAAGGAGACACAAGGCGCTCTCACATCCTGCTCACTGGTCGAAGAAGGAGAGAGTGAAGCACATGGCCAGAGGGTGGCGACACCTTTTCCCGCCAGGGGAGACAAAGGGGAGCAACTCGTGGTGAGTACCAATTAGTGATTTTATTTTGAAGGGAGCTTCAAATAAGGAGATACAAGTGTTCCACTATGTTCGCAAGAAGAAGAAGACAAGCAAAAGAGCATGAGTCAGGATAAGGAAAAATAATAGTTTTCTTAGTTTTCTATCTTCCTTCCTTCTAATCTTGGGCATTCAGGGATAGAAATACTTTTTGTTCTAAGTGTGCCCTAGGGCACCAGGCAAATATTTTAGGTGTGCCTTTCAGAAATCAGGTGTGCCCACATGTTTAAGAATAAATGACTGTAGCAAGGATGATGATCTTTTGAAATTTATTGTCAGAAAACAACAAATGTAACCAGTTTTCTGTTATCACTGATATTTTTTCTGTTTAAGTTGGCTTTCTAATGTTTCATTTGTTCTGCTTTCCCAACACCTTTAATAGCTAAGAATTGTGTGAGAGGTTCACTTTTTTCAATAATCTAACATACATAATTTCCTCTTCAATAACTGAACCATCAGTACTCCCAACACTCTAAATGAAAAAAACCAACCAGATTTCTTTACATGATCCATCATAATTCCATTGATTTCCTAGGTGATAAAGTCAATAAATGTTTTTGCTTGGTTGTCATTTGCATAAGTGGTTTGTTTGGTTATTAAGTGACTAAAGGTGTGTTATGTCTCTAAAAATATTAGGCGTGCCATAGGAGAACATTTATTATCCATGCCATTTCGATATTTACCGTGCCATGGCACGCTAATATATGGGGTATTTCGAACCCTGGACTTCTAAATCTAAATTTTGCAAACCATTTCTTGAGTTAGCAGTAAACCTCAAATGCCAACTCTAAAATGACACACAATAAAGAATCTCTTCTCGTATGGTTCAGAGATATTTTGAATAACATATCTGACCTCTTTTAGCTGGTAACTAACACAAGTTTCATTCATATATCCCTGGTCAAAAGGTGACAGATGACACTTCAATAACATTGATCCATTTTATAGAAATACCCATGCACAGTCCACTCTAACTAGGTCACTACACAGCAGTACTTGCTGATTCTACCAGGCCTAGTGAGCAACAGCAGGTTGTCAGTAGCAATGAATATTATACACTGACCGACTGACTTTGGTTTTACGCTGCTTTTAGCAATATTCCAGCAACATCACCACAGACACCAGAAATGGGCTTCACACATTGTACCCATGTGGGGATTCGAACCTGGGTCTTCAACGTGACGAGCCAACGCTTTAACCACTAGGCTACCCCACCACCCCGAATATTATACACAGTTTAGTCATGTTAGTAGTCCATATAATCAGCTAGTCACAGTTACATTGCAGTCTACAACAGCATACAGTGCCCCATACAAAGTTTTGATCAAGTCTTATAAAACGGGTTCAGCAATGCTGTTAATAAATTATACAAAACTTTACTATGTTGGGACAAACTGATTTAGTTCAGTTAATGCCTCATTCAGCACTATTTCAGCTATATGATGGTGGTCTTCAAATAATCATGATAATTGATTCTCGACACTCTCGAGTCAGACTCCATGAGCATCAATCTACACAGTTGGGATACATAGGCATGTAGGGTTTTACACGACACACAAATGCGCATCCAGTACACACAAATGTAGAGAATAAATGCAGAAAAGAAATTCACTACATCCAGAGGTATATTATTATTCATTGTACCCACAACACATCTATGACTTGGCTAGGTGTTTGGTTGTTTCTTTCAGAGCAGTTACGTGCATCATTTCACCCATCAGTCCACATGATCAATGATTCATTCCACGCTCTAAAGAAATTATCAAAATATACAGTTCTCTACACTGTCACGGGACCCTCATATTGCCCACAAGGACCCTTAAAACAAATAATTGGGGGTCCCAGGGACCATGTTTGTTATATGCTAGTTGAGGTATACACCTGTCAGCAATGAATGCCCATAATTAATATATAAGCCACCATGATGCAGCTGAAATTTTGACAGCAGTAATCAACCTAACAAAGGAAGTATAGATCTGACTGACTGTTGTTTTATGACACAGTTAGTAGTATTCCAGCAAGAGCTACAGATAACTTTTTGGGTCATTGAGTTATGTACTTGCTTGTGTTCATCTCAGTTGGCCTACTACTTGGGTGTCCTAATTTTCCTTTGAGTAACCAAATAAACTGTACTCACCCTCAAATTCAATTGGGCATTTTGCCATTTTCTATCAATTGTAAAAATATAATGAAGTTTAAATGTCAGTGTTTGTTATTTATATTTGATCTGCAATATGAGCAACAATAGGAAAGACTGCAAGTTGCTAAGTTCATGTCCTTAAATAGAACCTCTCAACATACCCCAGTTATTTTATCTATCCACGCATGCATAAAGCTAAGATTTGACATTTTTGTGTGTAAATGCATGTAGGATCACATTTATTGAGCATTTACAAAAATTCAATTTATGCATGCTAATCGGCGTAACAGGAGTTGGGTTATCACATAAATATTTAATGTAATTTATGCAGATCATGGAGTTAACTCTGTCCAGCTACATCAGTTTATCATGTATATTAATATTACTATTATTAACATGACAGATTTGTAGATTTGCAGCTGAATGATTTATTTTATAATTAAACAAAATCAACTGACGCAGTCATGTTTTGATTTAAGGTCAGAATAGGTTCCCAGCACTCAATATCTTCTAACTAGCTTTGACTAGTACTCAGTACTAGTAGTCTGAAAAGGTCTGGTAACATTTGGTGCAATCTGATCAGCTCAGCTAATCCACGATATTCCAATTATTACATTGCACTCTAATCAAAATGATAGCAAGAGACAAGTTCGAGAGCAAGTAGATACAAACATTATAATGGCTTTGATAGCGACAGCTTTGAGACAAATAATAATTTGCAATTATTGCTGATCAAATTGAAATGGTTACTGAAAAATGATACCAAAACAAACCAGCAAATACCATATTGGCTGAACATGGTAAGAACTGTAATGTTTGATATGGCACGCCAGTACCATGCACTGTTAAAACATAATGAATGCCAGAGATAATTAACATAAATACATAACAAATATTCAGTTAATGAACAATATGGATGATAATCATCATGAACATAAGAAAGGCATAAACTGATTTATTCAAAATTTGAACCCAACATTTCTATTACCAAAACAACCATACACTGAAATGTAATAATACACAATCATTATCATATCACATATTTTCCCATTTCTTCTCAAAGTGAACAAACAGCAACAGTGTCTGAAGGGTGTCATCTCTCATCTTAGGTGTTCAGCAATAACTTTTAAAAGACATGATAAAAGGCCACATGGTTATTTAAACAGATTTGCAAAGTGCTTGGAATAAATAATGTAACTGAACATGTTGAAACAGTTATGCTTCCAGAAAAATCCAAGATGCATCTAGCATATTTATCTATTTCAAAACAATTTGATGTCAACAGGTGCAACAACCACCTTGCCTGCTGTGCTAATTACTAGTATATCTTGCTGTGAAAGCCACTTTCCAGCATGCCCCGTCAATGCTTTCTTGTCCAGCCCTAATTCTACATGTTCTGAGCGTCATTGTTTGTATAACAGAAAATAATTTATTGTAAGGGCGACAATGTAGCATAAACTTTAAGAGTGTGAACAATGGAGTGATTTAATTGGATATGTCAATGTTTTTATGTTCAGTTGAAACACTACACACTACCAAGCTAGAATCTGTTTAAAATACTTAGAAATAAGTGAGGGGAGGGGCAAAATCTCAAAGTGACACAAGTTTGTCCCAGTAATTTAGTAGAAACATGGCTATGATGTGGACAATCCTGATAAATCAAGAATATTGTGGAATGGGCAAGTAAATATGAGATTCACGCACATAGCCTTCAGCTCAGACTAACAGATGTAGAACCTCCGATAAACAGCTACAGGTTTCTGATGGGATGATGAAAGTGTCTAGTGTTTACGCAGCTTTTAGCAACATTCCAGCAATATCATGGCAGGCTACACCAGAAATGGGCTTCAAATATTTTACCCATGTGGGGAATCCAACCTGGGTTGTCACTGTGATTTGCGAATGCTTTAAACACTTGGCCACATCATCACCCCTCTGATGGGACCTAAACAGCAGACTATAGCTAGTACTGGTAATGATAATGAAGACACTCAACATGCTCAAATAGTCAATGAGTATTCAACATCCTCATTGACCATGGCCATGTTTATATCTTTGAAATATTAAATCATCATGATAGAAAAGTTTTTTCTTCTATTAATTCTTATAAAAGTACAAACGCAATCATAAATTCATTTTGACACTCGACATATGTTTTACCTCTTCACAATTTCGTTGGACTTGAAGTAGTGTATTTATACAGGAAAGAGCTTTGGTTATTTTGGGATGAAATTTAAAAAGTTGGACAAATAAATGTGCATATTGGTAAGTATAATCTTTTGATTATATTCATTGTTAAAATTAAAAGAAAACAGCTCGACTGTTTAGCTAAATTACTTCTGCACTTTCCTTCTGTCACCCCGTCACAAGTTGACACAGCCTTCCCATCGGTCACGAGACATTTTACGTTTGACAATGTCTGAAGTCACACGGGATGGACACCCCTGTCAACTATCGAACAGTTCCCAAATGTGAACCATAGCATACACTGTCCAGAACATACTCACGTCACAATTAAATCAGGCCGCTACTTACGTCCTATGTCTTAACGCAGCAATGTGAATTCACATAATTTCTTGACAACATCTTTCCGACATGATGGTTACTTGACGTCATTTAGGTCATGTGACGAATCACCTGACAGAGGGATTCCCTTCCGGTGTGTTAAGACTATTTGCAGCACAACTAGCGTAGGTATAAAATCTACCGTGCGTGAACGTGTTTCTTTTGAACTAAACATACAGTAGCGTTACAATATGTTACAGATTATGTAATATAGTCCCGCAGCTTCCCATGAGGTCATGAACGCGAAACGGTTGTCATACACTGAATGTTTTGTTTGATCTGCATGTGCGTCAACAGGCAGGCTTTGGGGATTTTACGACCGCTTTCGGCGTGTACCGTTTTAGACAGGCCTCAATACCAAAACATATCTGACATGTCCCAAATGATATTAAATTTAAATCACATGTTATTACATGTCGTAAGGGTCTCAGATATCTTCAAGTTAAAGGATAAAATTGTGGGTTGTAAGTCCATATTTCCTTACAAACGTAATTTCTTGTATAAGTGTTAGAACTGATCTTCAGTAACCAATGCTTGTCGTAAGAGGCGACTAGCGGGATCTGGTGGTCAGGCTCGCTAACTTTGTTGACACATGTCATCATATCCCAATTGTGTAGATCGATACTCATCCTGTTGATCACTGAATTGTATGGTCCACACTCGATTATTTACAGACAGCCGCCATAGAGATGGAATATTAAAACTAAAGTCACTCACTGGTTGGGAGATTACGTCTGCTTGGACAAGTGTAGCCGAGAGCCGCGATGCGGTCCTATACAGTGACTGTATAGGACCGCATCGCGGCTCTCGGCTAGGACAAGTGTTGTTGTTGTCTCCTTGTCCATGAGGTGACGTGTAATGCTGATATTTCTGATATGAAAGAAAAGGCCAGCTTGAGGACAAGACTGACTTGCGACTCCGGGCCCGCATACTTGTCAAACAGGACACCGAATAACACTATCTCCAACCACAAGAGGAGCAAGTGAAAGTCTGGAATGATATCGTCTATTACTAGAAAGTCAGTTTTTTGTCTTCATTCAACTCTGGGAAATTGTTGGCCATCCGCGAACCAATGCTTGACACACAGTTGCTTATGGCAGAGAATGTTTGTTGAATTGAGTTTCCACTGTTGGGCCTGAAAGCCCGATATATTGGAAAACGAGCTGCATATAGATTGTACCCTAATCCCTGGTTCCTGATGATGTCTCCAATAGGTGAGTTAGACAGTCATAATACAGAGAGCTAGAACAAAATCGGACCTAAGACGTATCCTTGCGGAACCCCATATCCAATAAAGTTCTTTGCGAAGGTACTTCATTTAAGCAAAACAGACTGATATCTTCCTGGGAACTACCAAGACTAGAGCTGCAGCTCCATTCAGAACCACAGCTTCAGTCAGGTCATTGTGTACTCGCAGAGGCGTGTTGTCTCTGCATTACGATTCTCACTGCAAGCTGACTTCGACATGCTGGCAGTTGGAGTGAGTGAGTGAGTTTAGTTTTACGCCGCACTCAGCAATATTCCAGCTATATGGCGGCGGTGTGTAAATAATCGAGTCTGGACCAGACAATCCAGTGATCAACGGCATGAGCATCGAATTGCGCAATTTGGGACCGAGGACATGTGTCAACCAAGTCAGCGAGCCTGACCACCCGATCTCGTTAGTCGCCTCTTACGACAAGCACGGGTTGCTGAAGACCAATTCTAACCCGGATCTTCACGGGTCTGCTGGCAGTTGGAAAGTGTTCCTTCAGACTGGCGGAGACAACGCGTTCCAGAACCTTCGAGACCAACAGTAGATTGGATACAGGCCTGTAGGTCTTTAGCACTTCGGCACATTAGGTACAAAACCTTTCTCTAATGAAAGATTTACTATCATAGTTATGAGGTGAGGTGAGGTGAAATTGGGTTTTACGTCGTGCTTGAGAATATTTCGCTCATATGACGACGTGCATGCGTGTGTATGTGCGGCTGCTTGTACTAGCCCAGACTTAAGCTGGTTTTATAGTGCTAGCCCACTTAGATACCATGCCGCAGTGAAGCATGAATACCCCACTCAGACACATTATACTGACTCCGAGCCGACCAGTCCTTGTTGTACCCATTAATGCCGAGCGCCAGGCAGGGACCAACAAGTACCATATTTTAACGTCTTTTGGTATGACGCGGTCGGGGATTGAACCCGCGACCTTTCGCTCTCCGGGCGGACGCTCTAACCACTACACCACGGAGGCGGTCATCATAGTTATGAACCCAATTGACGACTGGTGAGCTTCCTTTAGAAGATATGCAGACATCATATCCAAATAACACGATTTAGTTGGACTTTGTCAAATCACTTCATTTCAAATTCAGTAGTGGGTCTGAAATCTACTGTTTTACAGAGGTAGAGATAAGCTGCGTATCTGCGTAAATTACGCAAATATTTATGTGAAAACTCAATTCTTATTAATTCTATTGCGCACAAGTAAGCCTGACTTTTTGTAAATACTCAATAAATTTGATCTTATTATACATGCGTACACACAAAAATGTCGAATCATTGCTTGCGTACCGATGGATAGATAAAATAACAGGTATATTGAGAGGTTCTATTTCAACACATGAACTTGGCAACTTGCAGTCTTTCTTATCGTTTCTGATATTACAGATCCAATATAAATAACATTTAAACTTTATTATATTTTTACAATTAATGGAAAATGGCAAAATACCCAGTTGAGTTTGAGTGAGGTGGGTACAATTTATTTGTTCACTCAAAGGAAAATTAGAATACCCAATTGAGATGAACACAAGCGGGTACATAACTCAATGACCCAAAAAGTTATCTGTAGCTCTGCTACAAGTTGATGATTATCTGGAAGTCCAGATGGTCGACCGGACTGATAATTCTTTCTGGTTGTCGTAAGGTGGGTCTTAAAGACATCTTTGCCAATACCTGGGTTAGTGAGTGAGTCCCAACTGGACTATTGCAATTCTTTATTATACGGACTGCCTCTAAATGATGTTGCAAAGCTTCAATGGGCCCAAAATGCAGCTGCCAGGGTTGTTGGTCGCACAAAGAAGTATGACCACATCACACATGTACTTAACGAACTGGCTGCCAATGAATTTTAGAATTCATTTTAAGATCCTAACACTGATTTGTAAGGCAAAGCATTGACTGCCACCATCATATATCGGTGATCTTATTAAAGATCATGCTCAATCTCGATCTTTAAGATCCAGAGCCAACATTAAATTTTGTTGTCTATACCGAAATGTCCCTTAATCTCCTATGGTGACAGAACCTTCTGAAAAGCTTGTCCAGTACTGTGGAATGCCCTTCTAGAGAATCCCAGAAACATTCAGGAACTATCAGACTTTAAGTCTGACTTGACTTCTTCAGATTGTCATACACCCGAATACCCGAAAGTATCACAAGAGCAGACTTCATGAACTGGAAATAGGTTCTATATAAATAAATGATTATTATTACTATTAATTATGCCACTGCAGTGTCAAAGAATGTACATATGAAATACGTTAATGCATGTTCAATTATGCCCCGTCATATAACGAAAATACTATAGAGTTCAGCGTCAAACAAACAAACAAAAAACGTAAAATACAACAGATGCTCTGCACGATTGAGTAGACATTAATCAGTAGTCGCATGTGGAATAGTATCGGCCGTCGTACCTTTCTAAACTTCGTGCGACCGGTGCTTGACATCTGTTGCCCCCATTTACATCAACAGTCAACAGTCATTATTGATCAGGACAACTGAAATAACACTAGATGTTGATATTGATAGCGTAGTTATGGATAAGCGTTCTGTATGTAATTTGACTCTTTTATTATTGTATTCGATCCAGAAACAGTGCGTGACCGTACCACAATTCGAGATCGCTGGGCTTTACGGCTTACAGGTTTTACGTACATGGCTGTGTACACTTGCACGCGGATTATTATTGATGTGAACGGTTTCCAAATGGAATTATTATTTGGAACAATCTCCCAGCCCTTACAACACCAGCGTATGAGTAGACGGATATCTTTCGTTCTAAATACACTTTGTAAGAAATATATACTGAGAGAAACAAGTAAGGGAACGCCACTTCATGGCACCGTTCCTTTATATGTTACTCACATTTCCTCCCTCAGCGCTATTCAAAGTTGGTGATGAAAACTGGAAAATATTAAAGGAACACTTGAATTTTCCCGTGATCCTTTATTTGTTTCTCTTGGTATTAACCAACAGGATAAAATCTAACGGGATTGTTGTGATACACTGTCCTTTCTGGGACCAGCATGGACTAATAAATTATTATTTTATTGCTGTGGTGCTGACTTTGATTTTTGGTAGGTTAATGTATCACTTCGTGCATGTTTGTTTGTGAACTTTGTGCGAAAAGACGATAAAAAATGGTATTTGTTGTTTCCTTGCCTTGAGTTCGGGGGATGGGGGTGTGCAACGAGGTCTGGTTGGTTCCTAGTAAAAATATAGGTAAGGAATAGGTACTAGAGTAAAAACAGAAAGAAACAGAATTCAGGATGAAAATATTTGTCCAAACAGACCCAATATCATCCGACAAGTAGAAGTCCCGTGTCTGTGCCCGAGGTATGCACACCAGGGCGCGTCGTCAACTAGCCTTTAAGGGTTATATGGTGACGTCCAGTGCTGCAACGGATGCATATGACCTAACCTTCCAGGGCCTACAACCCATGAAGGTCCGGGTTAGAACTGATCTTCAGTAACCCATGCGTGTCGTAAGAGGCGACTAACGGGATCGGGTGGTCAGGCTCGCTGACTTGGTTTACACATGTCATCGTATCCCATTTGCGTAGATCGATGCTCATGATGTTGATCACTGGATTGTCTGGTCCAGACTCGATTATTTACAGACCGCCGCCATATAGCTGGAATATTGGAATACTGGAATCACTCACTCACTCAAACTGAACCACGTGTACATATGTTCCATGCAATATGGTTGATAATTACACCAAAGGTCAAGGTCACGCCGTTTAACGACTTCCCCCTTACCACTGCGTCCTGAACCCCAAAAAGTAGATATGGGGTATCGCCAAAAAAAGATGTTGGACGAAAATCCAGGAAATGAATAATTATTTCGGTAACAATGGACACAAGGCAGCGTTGCGTTACCATAGTTCTCAGCGAAATGCAGTCAAGATAATGGTCACGTGATGGACTTCAGCACGCAACAGCTGAAGTTGTGACCATCAGCAGCGACTAGTCACGAGGGCTGTGACATGAACGCGTCAGACTTCAACTAAAACTATTATGAGACGACCACTCCGATGCTGTCAATTCCTGTACTCTATGCTGTACCGTTGTGTAACACGTGCGTGTTTGCCCTGTTCCATCTAACGTTGATGTGAATGAAACATTTGTTCTGTAATCATACTCTGCTGAAGATGAAGGATCAGAACTCATCTTCAGCAATCTATGATTATCGTTAGAGGTGAGAAAATGTAATCCCAAATATAATGCAATTACATTTGACCACTTCTATATGTATTCATAGCTGTGGGTTAGATCACGGACTTTGTGTGCTGGCGATTAGGTGCCAGACTCGGAGAGTGTGGGTTCGCATTCCGGATTTGACAGAGACTACGACTGACTGACTGATTGAGTTTGGTTTTACGCCGTTTTTAGCAATATTTCAGCAACATCACGGCAGGGGACACCAGAAATGGGCTTCACACATTGTACCCATGTGGGGATTCGAACCCGGGTCTTCGGCGTGACGAGCCAACGCTTTAACCACTAGGCTACCCCACCGCCCCGACAGAGACTACGAAAGTACGAGTATCTGTATTATACTATATATTACTGAGCGTAATCCCAAATATCACATATATCGTAACAAAGGCGGTAGAAGGTTATAGTCACATGACTTTATCCCACAGGGTACCCATTATCTGCTGGGTGAACACAGGCAATTTTGAACAAACGCACTTGCCAAAGGTGAGGCCACATGTATCATAGGTGCTTCGTTGTAGGGCGGGACTAGAGTCTTAGAAACTCTCAGGAGTCGAGCTGCCAAACACTATCACCCATCCAAAGACTCCCCGCGCCAAACGTTGCTTAACTTCACCTGATTTGTGACCCGAGCTCTATGCACAGGACCACCATGCCAAAGTTAAGCATGAATACCCCTCTCACCATAAATGGTAGCACTGGGCAGGGTCGCAACATCAAGGGGTCGAAACATAGACTTCCCGTTCTTCTAACTGACACCCAATCCACTTCACCACAGGTGGGATCATGTGTATCATCCAACCTGAACTAAAAAAATCCACGCGAGTAGAAAGGATTTCACGACGTACATCAACCTTTACTGAGATATTTCCGATTCATGATGATTGAAATATATTCACATCGTCCTAAAAGTCACGTCAAACGTGTTCCCTGTATCCCGACTGTTTGAAGCGTACATAAAATATAATATTTGCCGACATATCGACATTTTCCGAAGGTCGACGAGTGAGTGAGTTTAGTTTTACGCCACACTCAGCAATATTCCAACTATATGGCGGCGGTTTGTAAATAAACGAGACTGGACTAGACAATCCACTGATCAACAGCATGAACATCGATCTACGCAATTGGGATACGATGACATGTGTCAACCCAGTCAGTGAGCCTGACCACCCGATCCCGATAGTCGCCTCTTACGACAAGCATGGGTTGCTGAAGATCAATATTCTAACCCGGACCTTCACGGATAGAACGTCGACGAGTGTCAGAATTCCCTTTGTACATGACTAACTGGTCAATTTCATGTTATTGTTAGAAAAGGAAAGGTCAAATAAAAGAAATTAGTCTTAAAATCTGAACAACCTCAACAGTAGCAGTGAAGGCCTGTCTTGCGTCGATGATGAATTGCTGTTGTTGCCTGGTGAGTGAGTTTAGTTTCACGCCGCACTCAGCAATATTCCAGCTGTATGTCGGAAGTCTGTAATCAATCGTGTCTGGACCAGACAATCCAGAGATCAACAGCATGAGCATTGATCTACACAAATCACATGTGTCAACCAAGGGCCTATTCGATTATGCTAAACCGGTTTTGGTTTCTGGAAAACCATGCACTCGTTTATGTCGAAACCTAAAACTTGGTTCTGAAACTTCGAAACCATCTCCGAGGCAGGTTTCGCAGTTTCGGTTTCGCGTTCTCTCAAAACAAACATGGCGGAAAAGATCTTGGTGGCAAAATAGAGCAGCAGTTTCTGTAACCAAAATAATGATAAAAATCAACTGAGAACTAGGAAAATATTATTTAAAACCCCAGTCTATTGAACATGACTATTTTATGTATCTTGTATATATAATACTTGTAACAGTATAATTACATATACGCAAATATTTACTTCCAAAAGCATGTCATCTCTTTATTATTTGTTAATTCTCTAATAAAATGACCCAAAAATATTACCTTTGCGCAATGCTGTCATTCAATTCGTTCCTCATATATACTCAGCAGCAAAAAACAACGTCAGTACAAATTAAAAATTAGAGAGGCACTGTAATCAAATCATTACAGAAATGGACATAATAAGCGGATCAAAAACATTTTGTGTACAATATCTTGACACATCAATAAATAACTCAGCACCATTTCAAGACATTACGTTAACGTTTGCAGTTCATTCCGACTCTTGACTTCAGTATCTAGTGTGACCACCACGAGCGGCACAGCGTCTATGCATGGAGTGCACCAATCGATTGATGAAGGCCATTGGCACCTTGAACCACACTCTGAGAAAGGCCTGGCGCAATAAATCGGCTGTGTTCGGCCTTGGTATGACATGATTCAGTCTCCTCTGAATTTCATCCCAAAGATGTTCAACTGGGTTTAAATCAGGACTAAGGGCTAACCACTGCATAATGTTGACACCGTTCTGCTGTAGGAAGTCCCGTGTAGCTCTGGCAGTATGGGCCCGGGCGTTATCATGCTGGAAAATGTTGTTCCGGTGACGTGCGAAATGTGGTATGACGTGGGGTCTGAGAGCTTGGTCGATGTAGCGCACCGCTGTGATGCCGCCTCCTCTCCCTGGACCAAGGTTCCGGAACACCACAGGACCCACTCACTGGTTCAAGCCTATTCCACCCCATACCATGATGCTTTCACCTCCCCGTGAGTCTCTTTCCATAACACATTGGCCTGAGTAACGCTGGCCACGTCGTCGCCATATTCTTGTTCTGCCATCTGCAGTTGATACGCAGTACCGACTCTCATCTGTGAACAGAACAGTTCTCCATTGCCTGTATCGCCAGTTTTGGTGTTGTAGGGCAAACAGTAGACGTTCACGCCGATGACGAGGGGTGAGGATAGGTCCACGGTAAGGTCTACGGCAATGGAGGTCCCCGCTGTTAAGACGTCGGCGTACTGTATCAGTACTGATTGGTCTTCCGTGTGTTCCCACTGTCTGGCGTTCTGTTTCGGATGCCTGCATGAAAGGATTCTGTACATACTGTCGCACAACATAGCGGTCTTGTCGTCGTTTGGTCACCCTTGGTCTGCCAGTACAGGGGCAATCATTTGTGGTGTTCCGGTGTGGCCCGGAAACGTTGCTGCAGCCTGTAGATGGTCCGAACGTTGACCTGGAAATGATTGGGAACGACTGGTGCAGTGTGGCCAGCTTCAAGTCTTCCTAGCGCCTGGTTCCTCTGAGCTGTCGTGAGAAGGGGCATCCTGCTGACGTTGTAATGTGAATGTTTCAACCAGGTTTGGGGGGTGCACTTTATAGGGCTGGTCCTTGTGAACAGCACGTGCAGCATGAGTTGCATGAAAAACATGGAGAACACTGTACCATCTCCGAGATCAGGTTGCGTTTTTGAGACCATTTCCTGGGTTTCATTCTGAGTTTGGGCAGGAATGTCTTTGCTCAGGTAAAGTTGGAGATGTTGTCAAAAATATACAATCAAAACATTAAATGAGTTTACAGTTATCCGTTTCTGCAAAGGAAAATTCCAAACTGACGTTTCTTTTGCTGCTTAGTATATAATAGCTGAGACATTTAGTTTGTATCGATTTTGAAACCGGATGGGCGAAACCATCCACTCGTTTATAAAACTTGAAATTAGTTTCACTTTGAAACCATATATCCGAAACTAGATACTCGTTTATAACAGGAGAAACCAGTTTCAGAAACCAAAACCAGTTTCGCAATAATCGAACAGGCCCCAAGTCTGTTGCCTGGTAGAAAGCGAAGCCTTTCTTTCAGAACACGCCTGTCGAATTGTAAATTATTCAATTCTGAGGACACAGTGACAATTTGTGATTACTAATTGTTTGTTTGTTGAGAACACCCGTGAAGGTCATGGTTAGAATTATATCTTCACTAACCCAGGCTTGTCGTAAGAGGTGACTAACGGGATCGGGTGATCAGGCTCACTGACTTGGTTGACACATGTCATCGTATCCCAATTGCGTAGATCGATGCTCATGCTGTTGACCACTGGATCGTCTGGTCAAGACTTGAGTATTTTGAGATTTTGTTATTTTCAATATTTACGTCATATAGCTGGACTATTTCCGAGTGAGGTGTTAAACAACAAACAAACTAATCCATTGAGCAGATACTGTGTTTTCAACGTATAGATCCAGGCTCCCTAAATTGCAGTGGAATATCCGTTCATCCCAATGTATATCCGAACAGGAGCTTCATCGATGTGATTATGATGTATGTGCAGATACTTCTCTACTTCCTGTGTGGGCGATGGGGTAGCCTAGTGGTTAAAGCGTCCGCTCGTCACACTGAAGTCCCGGGTTCGATTCCCCACATGGGTACAATAATGGTGCGTCAGCTCAATGTGAGGGGGAAGCCAAGTGGTACAAGTCTTAAACGTTCACCAGATGTTGTGGTGGTGTCTTAGTAGTGTTAGTAGTAGTAGTAGTTCTAGTAGTTGTTGTAGTAGTTGTAGTAGTAGTAGTAGCTGTTGTAGTAGTTGTAGTAGTAGCAGTAGTAGTTGTTGTAGTAGTAGTAGTTGTTGTAGTAGTAGTAGCTGTTGTAGTAGTAGTAGTTGTTGCAGTAGTAGTTGTAGTAGTAGTAGTTGTAGTAGTAGTAGTTGTTGTAGTAGTAGTAGTTGTAGTACTAGTAGTTGTAGTAGTAGTAGTTGTAGTAGTAGTAGTTGTAGTAGTAGTAGTAGTAGTAGTAGTAGTTGTTGTAGTAGTAGTTGTGGTAGTAGTAGTAGTTGTTGTTGCAGTAGTAGTTGTAGTACTAGTAGTTGTAGTAGTAGTAGTTGTAGTACTAGTAGTTGTAGTAGTAGTATTTGAAGTAGTAGTAGTTGTTGTTGTAGTAGTTGTGGTAGTAGTAGTGGATGTAGTCGTAGTAGTAGTGGTAGTAGTAGTTGTAGTAGTAGTAGTAGTAGTAGTAATAGTAGTAGTAGTAGTAGTAGTAGTAATAGTAGTAGTAGTTGTACTTTTAGTAGTAGTAGCAGTTGTAGTAGTAGTAGTTGTAGTACTAGCAGTTGTACTTCTAGTAGTAGTAGTAGTAGTAGTAGTAGTAGTAGTAATGGTGTTTTGTTAGGTGTGGTTATTTTTGTTGTGGTAGTGTGTTTGATAGTGGTAAATTTCGTTGTGGTAGTGTGTTAAGTAGTGGTAGTGTTTGTACTTGTAATATGTTAGGTAGAGGTAGTGCGTTACGTAATGGTATTCTTCGTAGTGGAAGTGTGTTAGGTGGTGCTATTCGTCGTAGTGGCGGTATGTTAAGTAGTGGTACCATCGTTGTGGACAGCCAGCAAACCAGGGTTCGAATCCACAATGTGAAAAACCTAGACGTGGCCGTGGAAAACCGAAAAACAACTCTCATTTATTCATGCTATCCACACTATCTAAATTATGGACACTTATATAACACATCAACAGTGCGCATGCGCGTGTGACGCTTAAGGAAAATGGATAAAATGATGTCAGTACTTCTTGCAATGCTTCTCTGATTTTATGTAGACATACATGTTTTACATTTTGAAACCTTTGCCAGGTAACACACTCAGTATTCAATCTATATTTACAGAGGAACATGTGTACATGCAGTGTCACTGGGTGCGCATGTCTGCCTCCCTCACAAGTTTATACAACTCTGTATACAGAGGTGCAGCATTAATGTTGACTTTGTACAAAGGGAGTTGCAGCAGTAAACATGCACAAGCAATGCACAAGCAAAGCACATGTTACTGTACACTGATTCTTCACACGAGTAGGTGGAAGGCTCAGGTTCGATCCCAACATAGATAAAACGCCCATTTCCTATGGTACCTGACCGCCTCCGTGGTGTAGTGGTTAGAGCGTCCGCCGGAGAGCGGAAGGTCGCGGGTTCGATCCCCGACCGCGTCATACCAAAAGACGTTAAAATATGGTACTTGTTGGTCCCTGCCTGGCGCTCGGCATTAATGGGTACAACAAGGACTGGTCGGCTCGGAGTCAGTATAATGTGTCTGAGTAGGGTATTCATGCTTCACTGCGGTATGGTATCTCAGTGGGCTAGCACTATAAAACCAGCTTAAGTCTGGGCTAGTACAAGCAGCCACACACATACACACGCATGCACGTCGTCATATGAGCGAAATATTCTCAAGCACGACGTTAAACCCAATTTCACCTCACCTCACCTATGGTACCCAGGGGCGGTGGGGTAGCCTAGGTGCTCACTTGTCACACCGAAGACCCGGGTTCGATTCCCCACATGGGTACAATGTGAAGCCCATTTCTGGTGTCCTCCGTGATTTTGCTGGAATATTGCAAAAAGCGGCATAAATCTAAACTCACTCACTCACTCCTATGGTACCCACCATAACATTGCTGGAGTGACCATCAGGATTAACACTGATCTTCTGCAGCCCAATTGTCTCGTTAGATGAGCTTAACGGATCAGATAACATCAAGCGCATGTCAGTCAGACCCAACCAACCCATGAAGATCCAGGTCAGACTTGATCTTCAGTAACCCATGCTTGTCGTAAGAAACGACTAACGGGGATCGGGTGGTCAGGCTCCCTGAATTGGTTGACACATGTCATCGCTTCCCAATTACGTAGATCGTTGCTCGTGCTGTTAATCACTGGATTCTCTGGTCCAGACTCGATTATTTACAGACCTCCGTCATATAGCTGGAATATTGCTGAGTGCGGCGTAAAACAACAAACAAAATATTGCTGAGTTCGAACATTGCAAAAGCTGCTTAAACCAATATAATTAAGGGAAACAACTGCAGGTGAAAACAGTCCTGGTCCTTTCCCATTTGGCATCTCTAGTGATTCAATTCGACCCGTGAAGGTCCGGGTTAGAATATTGGCCTTCAGTAACCCAGGCGACTAACGGGATCGGGTGGTCAGGCTCGCTGACTTGGTTGACACTTGTCATCGGTTCCCAGTTGCGCAGATCGATGCTCATGCTGTTGATCACCGGATTGTCTGGTTATGTACCATTTATTGACTCGATTATTGACAGACCGCCGCCATATAGCTGGAATATGGCTGAGTGCGGCGTAAAACTCAACTCACTCACTCAGTGATTAAATTCAACACTCAAATATAATTTTTTATCATTCCAATAAAATAACCAATATGGACATGCATGCGTGTTTCGATGATTGCGAGATGTATTTCGTTTAATTGTATGGACTGACTGATACTAAAAAAGCAAATAGAGGACAGAGTTTTCCATCTTCAGCTTCTTTACAAATTCAATACTATCAACACAGTAGAGACACACTTTGACCAATATAAAATAAAGAAGACGCGCAAACCTGGCAGCCATCAACGAGCGGGGAATATTTGCAAATGAGGCGAGTGCATATTTATCCTTCATCGCACGTGCAGGGCTCGGGTGGTGGCACGTCACATAGATACAAGGCGTGGCCTCTCGCGTCATCAATAGAATAATCCTTTGGTGTTCGTGACCAAATGAAAGGAGACATTTTAACAATCATCCGTTCATAGCGAGGTGTCGTCCCGGGGTTTCCTCAAGGCGAGAACTGCTACCATTTACAAACTCGTTGTCGGCAAACACTCACCTCTCCCGAGTAACGGCGTTTACCTATACAAGCAGAGCCCTTTGTTGTTTCCGTTGATCCGACGCTGTACCTTCGTAAGAGGCAATAAGTGCTGTGTTAGATCCAAAGTTAAATATTGTCAACGCGGGTAGGGTTACCTTCCCTTTAGGAGCGGGGATGCCACCCAACTCGATACATGCATTGAGAACATCGTTATTGTTCCCGCTTGTCTGAAGCTCTTCACAGATGACGCCGCTTCATTAAAACCCGCTGTTTACCTAACGGGTTATATTACAGTTTCATTCAACAACCGTATATTTTTATGTTACACAATTACATGCACTTGAGCATATTTTAACATGTAGGGGTTTGCATGTTGTGACGCGCGATGTGATGGGAGCGGTTGAAGTTCACATCTGTCAATACAGTGTATTAAACTATACAGGTGCGGAGACTGGGGCACATCGTACCAAGTTTTCAGGACTTCTCTATTTAACTAACGATTTAAACACCACCATATGAATTATGGAGATATTCTGACCTGGATGCGGAAGAAGTCAACTGTATATTTGATGATATCCATTTGCACACACACACACGCTCTCACGCACGCACGCACACACACGTGACCTGATGTGTTTGACTGTGGTTGTTGCGGGTGTTGCGCAGACTCACAAACCGAGGAGCAACAAAAACGCTACCTCTCAGTTGTTTTGATCATATGTTGATTTTCATTTCGAACTATCTTTAGCGACATCATATCCAAACAAATTACTGTACTGGTAATATTTCAAAAATATAAATTGAATATAGCTCCTGATATGTGTATATAGCTCCTGATATGTGTCTTAGAAATCTTACTTTTGCCAATCCATAAAATTTCTGTTTTGGCACAGATTTACATTTCAAATTAATAATGGTAGGGGGATGAAATGTTTTCTTACCCAAGTCTTCATTGAACCAATTTACACAAATTACCCAGTCACAGATACACTTTAGAATGATCAAATTTAACAAGAGTTTTTCAAATTCCAATTATATTACAATCAAAACCGGTGTACTTTCTTTTGGTCCCCAATTTATACTTATTAAAACACACACGCTACAACAGCAATAAACAGTGATGTGTTCCCCTACGTATTACCGTTTATTTTAATTATCAAATATTTCAATAGAACCCCCTTTCCCCCAAAGTTGTATCTGAGTTTGGGTCTGCTAACTGTAGCAACGCCTAGGTTGAGAGTGGATAATGACACGAAGCATAAATCTTCAATATTCTACAGTCCAGACAAGGGCACGTAAAATCAGCAACGCCGTGTAATTACGGACAACTCTGCTGATTCGGGAATGACATTCTTCACACGTACTGTCATGCTTAATTTGGAAGGATGGAAAATCTGAGGAGAGACGAGACGATATGACACATCGTGCGTGCGCGTGTGTGTGTCCGCCTGCGCGCGTGCAAATATGTCAATACTATAGTAGCCCCGTATATGAATTCCAGGTTGGATACAGTCGCCAGCTACCTACTCATGTTTATCGTACAAAATAAGGTCATCTACCCCAACGGCATGGAATGATGCTTATACTATCAACCACTAACTTGTGTGGTCCACATTCGAGCCGCCAGAACGTTTTGCTTGAATACAACCGAGTGCCGTGTCTAACAATGGACAGGGACGTGTCTATTGCACTACACGGGCAGGGATAATCTGGTGGTGGTGGTGGTGGAATTGGGTTTAACGTCGTGCTCGAGAATATTTCGCTCATATGACGACGTGCATGCGTGTGTATGTGTATGTGCGGCTGCTTGTACTAGCCCAGACTTAAGCTGGTTTTATAGTGCTAGCCCACTGAGATACCATGCCGCAGTGAAACATGAATACCCCACTCAGACACATTATACTGACTCCGAGCCGACCAGTCCTTGATGTACCCATTAATGCCGAGCGCCTGGCAGGGACCAACAAGTACCATATTTTAACGTCTTTTGGTATGACGCAGTCGGGGATCGAACCCGCGACCTTCCGCACTCCAGGGATAATCTGGAGCAGATTGGGTTCCAAATACACAGTGGAGGCATACTCAAACAATAAACCATTTATTTGTATCTGGCACCATATATGAATGAGTGAGTGAGTGAGTGGGGGTTTACGCCGCTTTTAGCAATATTCCAGCAATGAAGTCGCAATACACGGCACGATGACACACAATCCACACCATATGAGCCTGATCGCCTACTCCCCAATAGTCCAATCTGAAACCGGTTCCATAGCCACCACTGGGAACTCCAGAAGATGGGAGATTACTGACAACTTGTAGGCCAAGGTCAGAATGAATTACGGCCTGCCTCGCATCACCACGTTTATTCAGCGCATTGTATGCCCATTCTGTACACCGGAGAATATAATATACTGGATAATCCGGTGATGGTGTCGGACGCTCGGATGCTGAGAGGAGGATACGGGTCGAATACTTGCTGTTCTCATGAACATCCCCAGATGAATACATGGAAATACAGTACAACCAGAAACTATTGAGAATTTCAAGATTGTAATTTTTTTTTTCACTCATTACTCACGTATTAAATGTGAATATTAGCAGAACATTACTCCAGATTCAAAGACAGGTAAACAGTTAGTATTTTGTCAAGTCACCATGGGCAGCAATGCAGGCTTCAATGCGGCGGGGCATACTACTGATCAAAGAAGTTAGAAAGTCGTGGTCCATGCTGTCCCAATATCGGACCACCTCTTCTTTCATTTCAGCAATATTTGTCAGATTTTTCTTATTGACACTTTCCTTCATAAGTCCCCAAACATTTTCTATTGGATTTAGGTCAGGGCTATAGCTTGGCCAATCTAATAATGTCATATTTTGGGTCCGAAACCAGGCCTGTGAATGCCTTGAACGATGTTTTGGGTCGTTGTCCTGCTGGAAAATAAAAACATTTCCATAGAACACGTGAGCAGATGGAAGTAAATGTCCCTCGAGAATATCTGTGTACCGCTCACTGTTCATATTCCCTTCAAATACACAGAGGGGCGTTGCCCCTAACACAGATATGCCACCCCACACGTTAAATTTCGGACTGTACTTTGGGCGCTGATACAAAGGTTTTTCAGTTTGTTTGGTCCAGAATTTCAGTGTATTAGGAAACAGCCACACAGAACTTTCATCTGAGAAAATCACATTGTCCCAGTTCAAATTTCTATGCTGTAAGCACCAGTTCAACCTTCGCTCCTTTTGTTCAGGTTTCATGATCGGTGATGGAATTCCTCGACTTTTCTGCCAACCCATTGCATGCAGCTCAGTTCTAATTGTCTTCTTACAGACAGTCACAGTTACTCTATCAATCATATCCAGCCTTAAGTTTTCTAAACTCCTTCGTTTGTTTTTAGAAACAAGAATACCAAGCCGCCTCCTGTCACCGACAGTCAATTTTCTGGGCCTACCTGCACCTCCCTGGTGTTCAATGCCATACTCATTTGCAATATTTTTCAAAACACGATAAACAGTGGACAAAGGGATGCCTGTTCTACTTGATCTGATCTGATCTGATGTCCTTGTTATAATACTCTAAAATCAACTTCCTCTTCTCTAAATCATCCATACTGAGGATCACTAAAAATGTCGTCTGCTAGCAAGTAAACAAAGGGGATAACTCTTCACAAACTAATGAAAAAGGATTAACGGAGTTGTCTCTCTTGAATGAAACCAAGCACTTGATAGCTGGTCAAGGTTGTTTATACTACTAGAAATCCAATTAAACATATTCCTAAAATTCTCAATAATTTCTGGTCATACTATATTCTTTTTAATAGCCAAGTATTTTATTAGTTTGTGGTCAATACCAGATATGATTATTATTTTGTCAGAGGACAAACATGTTCATTGCATATTTGTAACCCATTGAAGAATCAATAACATATTGGATTTTGCTCACTCTGTTTAAACGACACACTTATCATTCGACTGCGAGCTCCGGAATAATGTAAACTACTTCTACATTAAATTCCAGTAGAAAATAGAGGGGAAGACCTCCTGTGATGATGATGATGATGATGATGATGATGATGATGCTGTCCCATGACTTAACATTTAATACAATGTAGAACAATATTACCATTTTGCACGAGTCATGATCAGTGTCATGCTCGATAATCTCCAGGGTATACTTTAACCAGTGCTAGTGCATATTTATCGGAACTTATACCCTGAAGATTATCTAAGATGGCTCAGTGACTGTAAGTCATATAACATTCAGACTGCCATCGGACAACCATAATGACAAAACAATTGTCATTGTTTCTCCAAATATCCTTCTATGCTTTGTTTGTTGTTAAACGCCGCACTGAGCAATATTCCAGCTATATGGCGGCGGTCTGTAAATAATCGAACCTGGACCCGACAATCCAGTGATCAACAGCATGAGCATCGATCTACGCAGTTGGGATACGGTCAACCAAGTAAGCCTGTCTGACCACCCGATCCCGTTAGCCGACCCTTGCAACAGGCATGGGTTACTGAAGATCAATTCTAACCCGGATCTTCACTGGTATTTTGTCCTTGGATCTGACATATAGTATTATAAGAATTCGTAGGTACGCTGTTACAAATTACTGCGTAAAGTCCGGTTGCTTTACTTACATGAACACACAAAATTACAGACTCAGCTAGAGTATTTGGAGGTAATATCTCAAGCACTTCGTGATTGAGGTAGAATACTATTGAACTATTTCAATGTACGCAGACTAACAACTAGTCTCTGAAATGAACATATTTTACAGAAACAAATTTCACAGTGAAAAAAGAAAATATAATGAAAAGGAGCCCTGAGACTTTCTTTATTCCTGAAACTGTAGAAATCTAGACTTGCCACATTTTCTAGACGTGCGTGGGCTTTCTTGAATATATATGCTCCAGGGTCTGTATGTCAGACTATGGGTTTCTAAGCAGGAAAGGTAATGTTATGCAGCTAGGTAGAGTGACTTATCAGCTATGCATGTTTTTTCTTTTAACGTCACCCTCAGCTATATGACGGCGGTCTGTAAATAATCGAGTCAGGGCCAGACAATCCCATCATGACAACATGTCCATCAATCTATTATTGGTACACGATGTCATGCATCAACCAAGCCACCAAGTCTGACTACTCGACCCCTAAATCTCCATTAACCACAAGCTTGAGTTGCTGAAGATCAATTCCGACCCGGATCTTCACGGTCCTTTGTCATGAAATGTAGGCATATAATCTCTAAAAGCAACATTATCCTATTGACATGCCTTCAGCTTATATAAACACATGTCAAGGGGAAGTCTCAAAATCTTTAAAGACAAATTTCCGTTTCCGTTTGGTGTAGTCGTATTTAGTTCAAATATTAGATTTTTGTTAATACGGGTATACGTTATATTGTGAAGCATTTTTGCAAGCACAGAGACGAGTCTGGATTGCTCCAATGCTAAAACAATAATGACTACACTGGTGTATAGTAATACTAAATTTATTAGCGAACAGCACAAGGACTCCAGTATTATATGGGGACCCCTTGTTCTTATTATTTATATAAAATAGAAATTACGATTTAAACTATAATTGTCTTAGAAAATTGTTCAACTCTAAGATACTGAATAAACTTTATGGATAACAACTTCTTATATTTCGTAAGTGCGACGTTTCTTACAGTTTCTTGTACTGTTGACAATCGACCAGATAATCAAGTGATCAACAGCATCACTGTATCGAAACGTTTTTGTCCATAAAGTTTGTTCAATATTGTACGTCCTAACTTCTAAAATGCCACTCAAAGAAGCTAGTCTAAGATGACAAGGACACGATCTATGGACATCCTCGATTTTAGAGAGATGCCCTGCTGTTGAAATGATACCATAAGTGGACATAACGGTGATGCATTATGGGTATATAATTACAGAGGTGGGTTACGTGCAGTACGTATATCCTGAAAATTACCGGATGTCTCCGTAAATTACGCGTGTAATATTTCTGTTGTGTATCTGTTCGGTAAACCGGAAGTCACGATATTTGATATATAGGTTATTCCGTACCAGTACGGAATTCCGTAATAGTACGGAATTCATCAGACTGTGAAATACGGATACCATACATGTTACGGAAAATAGAAACGGAATTCAGCCCATTTCAATAACTGTAACTGGTGATGCGAAGATCGTAACACCACTCTGGATACGTAGTAGTCAATCCTCTAAAGGGCATAGATCCGCCATTTTTGTAGGCAGCATTCGTGTTGCTATGTCGTCCCTGACGACCGCTGGGGAGATTCCGATACCACGGAATTCACTCACTCACAACACAGGAATTATGGGGGATAAACTGACCCGTAACTTTATAAAGAACTCGTACGTGCAGTACTTTACACGAACGCCTTCGAATACTTATTACAGATGCAGATGGATGATATTGATGATATTGACACATATCAAAACGCTTCCCATATATATATGGAAAGCGTTTTCGCCAATATATATATATATATATATATATATATATATATATATATATATATATATATATATTTAAAGCTTTATGAGCGGTTGTCGCCGGAAGAGTTGCATCCCCTAGGTATGCCAGAAAACTAGGCTCGCTGTACCCGGATATTATTAAACCAACCGACCTTAAACTGACTCACTCAACATCACAGCTTCACTGACTTGGTTCACACACATGTCATCGTATCCCAATTGCGTAGATCGATGGGCATGCTGTTGATCACTGGATTGTCTGGTCCAGACTCGATAATTTACAGACCGCCGCCATGTAGCTGGAATATTGCTGAGGATGGTGTTAAACAAGAGAGAGAAAATACCCCAAACAACAACAACAACAACAAAACGGCGATTAACATCTGAAACTTGTATCGCTGCCGTTTTCCCTCCACACATAACTCGAATGTTGTTGAACTTATACTGAACGTTTGTCACTCTTGAGAAAGGTGGTGGCGCACACTTCATTTTTTCGCCAGTTTTCACGAGAGTTTTAATGGTCATATAATAAACACCTGAAACCACACACACACACACACACACACACACACACACACACACACACACACACACACACACACACACACACACACACACACACACACACACACACACACACACACACACACACACACACACACACCGATCCGCTTATGAATAATGTAGTTAACAAGTCCACCTTTTCCACAATATCACAAGGCCCAGGGTTACAGTATGGAATGGCAAGACACCCAATTCCGAGAAGTATTTTGAAACTGTCGAATATTACTCCTTAGCTTTGCTCACAGTCCCTGAATCGCAATATTCCTCCTTCCATCCAACCCTTTCTGCAATGCAGAAGCCCTAAATGAAGCAAGTCTAGATTTCCTCAGTCTCTGAATCTCCCAACTCAATGGGGCTCCTTTTTAATGATTTATTTGTTTCTACCAAATATTCAGAGACTGGGGTTAGTCTAGTAGCCCTTATATATTTAGCTATGATTCATTTATTTAAAACTGCACAGATTCCCTCGCTTTCCACATGCAAGACGCACCCGCGTGCAACAGTCGCTGGGTAGGATGATTCCTTCGTTGTGCTCACGCAGACCAAGCGTTTAACAGCTACACCTTCCAAGTAAATACAGACCTCAGTCAGACAGACGGATGATTTTCGTAAGTGGGTTAATTACTGTTTTACTGCCGTGGTCAAATACTACATTTTATACCAGGAGCTTATTAAGCAGCCTAGTAGGATATTTTATCTAGTACAGGGGCCAAAGTCATTGTATCCGAAAGAAAACAACAAATAAAACAAACAAACAAAACCTCCCACACACAAAATATCCCACAAAACGTAACAATTATTGCACTGTCATCACCATTTAGCATCCAATTTCATGCAAGGGACTTATGAGCCCAGGCCATGACAAGACACAAGACGCGAGACAGAAGCACTAGACTGTTGACGATTAGAATAAGCCGCTTGGACTCGTATCAAACTGGGCATTGATAATATATTTAGATTTACGCATACGTAGAATATAATCATCTTATTGCTGTTCCCTGAAGCGACCATTATGACTATAAACAGTCTACTAAGCGTGGTAGGAAGGTTGTCGGGACAGACGATATTCCACCGCTATCGGTTACGGTACACGGGTTAGCTATTGTCTTGCAAACAATCCAAATTCCCCGACCAACCTAAGAATTAGTCAACGCTGTAAAACGAAAGGTTTCCGTTTCAAGGCTGTATTTTCTTTATTTATACAACAAAAGCCGACTTCTCGCACTAGATAACATAACAGCCTTTGGATCAATCACCTGGGTTGTTATTTCTATACATTGTAACGCTGACAGGTCTGCACCAACCTAACCCAGCTGAAACCACTCCCGGCCGCTCCCATCTACTAGCCACTGCGCATGTCCTAAATGGACGCGCATCGTTGGCGCTGTGTGCCATAACATGTCGCTGACCTATGAATTATTAGTTTACGTCACGACTTTGTACTGGCCTCGTTTCTAGTTTAGTGCTAAAACCCCTGACGTCATCGGAAACGATATAAGGCAGAGGGGGACACACTTTGACCTTCTGACGACAACGTTGCCATTAAATTCGTTCAGACGTTAATGTGTAACGAGCTGTCACTTACTCAAATGGCGGATTTTGCATATACAACGACATATATAGCCCCTTGTCACCACTGCATTGCCAAATTATTATGCGTTATAAGGGCATATATTCCTCACAAATATAAAAAAATATATATTCCGGATGTGAAAATCTTAGCATTTTAAAAAACAACCATTGTGGCACATAACGTTCTATAGCTCCTGTCTGCCGAGGGAGAGAGACACCGAGCGGATCACTTCCACCTGTTTAACCTTGAATACACCAGAGTAACCTCTATCTCTAGTTCCTTATCTTTCTCGTTCTGTCTCTGATCCCGAACAGGTCGTCAGATATCTAATAACCAAGAGAATGAGTTTGGTTTGAATATAGTTTTACGATAAGGCGGACACATGTTGCTGTGTCATCTAGGCGGTGGGGTAGTCTAGTGGTTAGAGCGTCCGCTCGTCACGCTGAAGACCCGGGTTCAATTCCCCACATGGGTACAATGTGTGAAGGCCAGTTCTGCTATTACCCGCCGTGATATCTCGCTCGCTCGCTCCTTCACTCATATTCACTCACTCACTCACTCCTATATGCATAAATCTTTGTTTGTATATGTTGTTTGCAGATTTACCCATTATTCTCAGAAGGCGAGATCATTTTCATGTTGACCTAATTCAATTGTCATACTCTGAACCCCGCTGATTGCCTGCAGTAGGGCCATGTTTCCTTTTCCGTCAGCCCTCATCGAGGATATGTATCATAGAAATGATACTGCGCCTGATCAACCTCAATGGCCCTTGGTGGCCCGTGGAAGAGGCCTGCCTGTTAACATTACAGATTCGGTCAGCAGCATTTCAAAGATTGTGGAATAATTATGTTCACAGTGATACTTACTGAAGGCAAATACTTCAACGGTTTACTTACTGTACCTAGATTTATCGTCCTGCCATCATTTAATTACTGTAAACTGGACAACTTCACATATATTCTGTAATTGGGGCGGTGGTGATAGCCTACTGGTTAAAGCGTTCGCTCGTCACGCCTAAGACTCGGGTTCGATTCCAAACATTCGTACATTTTGTGAATCCCATTTCCGGTGTCCCCACCGTGTTGTTGCTGGAATATTGCTGAGTGCGACGTAAAATCATATTCACACACATTGCACTTTAATACTACCCTTTAAATGACATGCAACAGTCACATGATTGGTCAGTCAAATATTGCACAATGAATTATAACTAGCGTTTCAAGTTTGATATTAGAAATAGCCGCTACGACGTGCGTCCACTACCAGCGTTTAATTCCAGGTCCGTAATATTTAGTGGGGAATTTTCCACGTGCTTTGACATTTGTAATCCGTATCGCATCCTGATTTCGCCGCATCGTGTCACCCATATAATAGGAACAGAAATATTTTAAGTTTGTCATATGAACTGACTTCCGTCTTTACGAATAAGCTTATTGATTTGCTTTTTTTATGTTCAGCATATTTTTTCGTTTAATACGTTTTCTTGACGATTTGACTGTAACTTTGCATTTCCTTTGCTGTACGCATAAATTTCTATTTTAGCATACACACTTGTGGTTTTGGAGTAATAAAATGCTTGTTTCCTTATATATGGCAATTTGATGTGCATATGAATGTTCAGAATAACCAACCAAGGTGGGTTCCCGTACTGGATGCCCTTGCGCAAGCGCAGCTTACCCATTGAACTAGGCTGCAGAATAACTTGCTTGTTTTCTTTGTTGTTTAACGCTGCACTCAGTAGTATTCCAGCTGTGTGGTGGCGGTCTGTAAGTAATCAAGTCTGGACCAAACAATCCAGTGATTGAATTCATGAGCATCAATCTACGCAATTGGGATACGATGACCGGTATGAAACAAGTCAGCGAGCCTGACCACCCGATCCCGTTAGTCGCCTCTTACGACAAACATTGGTTGCTGAAGACCAATTCTAACCCGGATCTTCACAGGTGCGCAATAGCATGTCAGCAGGTGACCCCACTGATTACTCTAAACCAATGAGGGGCGGTGAGGTAGCCTTCTGGTTAAAGCGTTCGCTCGTTATGCTGAAGACCCGGTTCGGTTGCCCACATACGGTACAACCCATTTCTGTTGTTCCCCTGCCGTGATATTGCTGGAATATTACTAAAAGCGGCATAAAACTAAACTCACTCACTCTAAATCAACGATCGGGCGTTGGGCAATATATAGTATGACCAGAAATTATTGAGAATTTTAGGAATATGTTTAATTGGATTTCTAGTATAAACAACCTTGACCAGCTATCAAGTGCTTGGTTTCATTCAAGAGAGACAACTCCGTTAATCCTTTTTTCATTAGTTTGTGAAGAGGTATCTCCCTTTGTTTACTTGCTAGCAGACGACATTTTTAGTGATCCTCAGTATGGATGATTTAGAGAAGAGGAAGTTGATTTTAGAGTATTATAACAAGGACATCAGATCAGCTAAAGTGATTTCAAGTAGAACAGGCATCCCTTTGTCCACTGTTTATCGTGTTTTGAAAAATATTGCAAATGGATATGGCATTGAGCACCAGGGAGGCGCAGGTAGGCCCAGAAAATTGACTGTCGGTGACAGGAGGCGGCTTGGTGTTCTTGTTTCTAAAAACAAACGAAGGAGTTGGATATCATTAATAGAGTAACTGTGACTGTCTGTAAGAAGACAATTAGAACTGAGCTGCATGCAATGGGTTGGCAGTAAAGTCGAGGAATTCCATCACCGATCATGAAACCTGAACAAAAGGAGCGAAGGTTGAACTGGTGCTTACAGCATAGAAATTTGAACTGGGACAATGTGATTTTCTCAGATGAAAGTTCTGTGTGGCTGTTTCCTAATACACTGAAATTCTGGACCAAGCAAACTGAAAAACCTTTGTATCAGCGCCCAAAGTACAGTCCGAAATTTAACGTGTGGGGTGGCATATCTGTGTTAGGGGCAACGCCCCCTCTGTGTATTTGAAGGGAATATGAACAGTGAGCGGTACACAGATATTCTCGAGAGACATTTACTTCCATCTGCTCCGTGTTCTATGGAAATGTTTGGATTTTCCAGCAGGACAACGACCCAAAACATCGTTCAAAGCATTCACAGGCCTGGTTTCGGACCCAAAATATGACATTATTAGATTGGCCAAGCTATAGCCCTGACCTAAATCCAATAGAAAATGTTTGGAGACTTATGAAGGAAAGTGTCAATAAGAAAAATCTGACAAATATTGCTGAAATGAAAGAAGAGGTGGTCCGATATTGGGACAGCATCGACCACGACTTTCTAACTTCTTTGATTAGTAAGTATGCCCCGCCGCATTGAAGCCTGCATTGCTGCCCATGGTGACTTGACAAAATACTAACTGTTCACCGGTCTTTGAATCTGGAGTTATGTTCTGCTGATATTCACATTTAATACGTGAGTAATGAGTGAAAATTTAAAATTTATTTACAATCTTTAAATTCTCAATAATTTCTGGTTGTACTGTACAATAGTCAAGGGAGTGCAGTACAAACGCACTGATTTAAAGGTATATGTACCGAACTTAAAAATGACAAAAAATAATTACATGCTGTCAACTTCAAAGCAGTTTAATAAACCTCCGAGTCAATTTATTCATGCTACCGCGTCAAATTAAGTAAATACGCCCATAGGATTTAAATTTCTGCACAAGGTGAGGCAGTGTTTGGCTTTGCATGGAGGCACGAGAATCGCTCGTCACGCCTCGCTGCTTAGAAGATGACGGTTCTTTTTCCTTCTATATCTTGATCGTTCATCCATGCGGAATATCGCATCAAACATATGTCGAACACATAAAAGACGTGATACATACTTTTATTAACGTTAATCCTTTGGGCTAGGGACTTGGGCCGGGCTGGTGTCGTCGCATGCTACGGTGACTATTTCTCATACGCAGCCTATTTGAGACTGTAATTATCAAGGAATTCGTAAGCTATCTTTAATCGTAAACAAGCACACGGACGCATTGTGGTTCACTATTGGATCAGGGTTTACGATTTCGGTCACTGATGTAGAGCAGTATTCTGTGAAAACACTTAAATTTAGTTTAAGAAGAATATAATACACCTCTAATATATATACTATGGACGCTGGGGTAGCCTTGTGGTTAAACCGTTCGCTAGCGACGTCATGCCGAAGACCCGGGTTCGATCCCCCACATAAGAACAATATGTGTGTATCCACGGCCGTCTGTAAATAATCGAACCTGGAGCAGACAATCCAGTGATCATGAGCATCGCTTTACACAGTTGGGATACGATGACATGTTTTAACAAGTAAGCGAGCCTGACCATCGGATCCCGATAGTTGCCTCTTACGACTAGCATGGGTTGCTGAAGACAAATTTTATCCGGATGTTCACGGGTACGAAGGATATATTAACCAATCTCATTAAAACGATCTTAGTTCTCGCAACCGCCAGACAAATAGAAGAATGGAATAGCCAGCACTATATATGATCTATTTTTAATGAGATAAGGCCTTGTGCATTTAAACCCCACTAAACATAATCAGCCTCGATCTTCACCAAATCGAAGGATTGAGTTAGTAAGTATGGTCTTACGCCACTTTTAGCTATATCCCAGCAACATCACGACAGGGAACACCAGAAACGGGCTTCACACATTGTACCCATGTGTGAACTGAACCCGGGTCTTTGGAATGACGTGCGGACGCTTTAACGATTAGGCTACCCCACCGGCCCTAGAAGAACTGTAAAAATGAAGGGTAGGTAGGTGGGACATATAAAAGGAAATTATTTACATGGGCCCCGTAAAGCGATCGTAGCTCGTAATCTATGTTAAAGTATGGGAGTTACGATCATCTTAGCGCTACGATCGCTTTGTGAAATGGGGCCTAGGATCTCTTTAGCGCTAAGATAGTCGCAAGCGCCATTCATTAACATTGACTTACGACTATCTTAGCGCTAAGAGAGCTTCGAAAATCTAGGCCCAGGGTCATGGGATATTGCTTTATGCAGCGTGATGAACAGTTACTGTTAAAACTCCACTCACTCACTCGTTAAATGAGTGAGTGAGTTTAGTTTTACGCCGCACTCAGCCATATTTCAGCTATATGGCGGCGGTCTGTAAATAATCGAGTCTGGACCAGACAATCCAGTGATCAACAGCATGAGCATCGATCTGCGCAATTGACATGTGTCAACCAAGTCAGCGAGCCTGACCACCCGATCCCGTTAGTCGCCTCTTGCGACAAGCATGGGTTACTGAAGATCAGTATTCTAACCTGGACCTTCACGGGTACGTTAACTGAGGGGAGGTGGGGTAGGTTAGTGGTTAAAGCGTTCACTCGTCACGCCGAAGACCCGGGTTCGATTCCCCACATGGACACAATGTGTGAAGCCCATTTCTGGTGTCCGCAACCATGATATTCCTGGAATATTGCTAAAAGCGACGTAGAACTAAACTCACTCACTCACGTTAAATGAACGTAAGTAGATTATACAGCGCTTCGGCAAGCACGTGTGGGACCCCACGCAACGCCCGTCATCACTTGCAGAGTGCAGCGTACAATAGGCGAGGTAAAAACCGAGTTCCACGATGTAAGTCTGTTATTTGATAACTCCAGAAGTGAATGCACGTATGGCGTTCTCATCACGGGAACAGGAGGACTGACATTGTGGGTTATGTTTCCAACTAATTCAAACGCGCGCCCGACCATGGTGGTACGTACGATTGATGACGTCACTTCACGTAATTAACGTGATGAAGTATGGCAGTTATTCATATCACGTTTGGATTAACAAACCACATCTTTACATGGGACATAGGGCGCTCTCATCGAGAACGCCACACATTATTTGATGGCGGATTTCGCCGCGTGAGTCGAGACCCCCTGCAGCGTCTGATCGTCTGCTGGTCATGCTCGCTGTCTCAGTTGTAGCTGGGCGCCACAGTGGCAACCGAGAGCTTGGGGCGAGACCATGTTTGGATTCACGTCGAAAAAAGAAATCGACCCAAGACATGCTGACGTCAATCCTAAAGATTTAACCTAATCCCGTGACGTTACATCGTCAACAAACACGCTTTAATTAGAACCACAGTGCACATACATATTTAAAAAAAATCAAATTAAAATTATCTACACAGTCAGTTGCATTTCTTTTGGATTTGTATCAATGGAGTTAGATTTAAAGTATCTGTATTCTACATGGTAAAGGGTGCAATAGAATTAGCCGTTTGTGATCATATTCTTCTGTGCATCTGTTTTTGTGAATGCTTTTCTTTCTAATCAAATATGTGTTGGCTCGTGCGAGCCTGGGGTTAATTTAATCATTGGGAAAAAACGTTAATCACTTACTTCGTCAAATGATTATATTGAAAGACTGAGAGTTTACTCTACTTCTGATATCAATATAACAAGTTTTCCTTTAATTTAATTGATATGTCAGTCTAAAATTGTAGAACATAACCCTCTTCAAAAAGGAACAGAACATACATCGTATATCACAGCCAAAAATCGACATCTGAATATGTCCCCAGGAAATTAATTCAAGGTTCAAAGAAAGCTAAGAAATGAATTTCAGCTGTCGCCGTCAACATGCTAGCATCTTTCTGTGTCGGCTGTCACGCCAGCGAGGACAGTGCGACGGTCATTAGCATCACAGTCGGGGTAACAGACAGCTCGCGCGGTTTCGCCATTGCGAGCAGACGACAACAGATTGCGTTCCTGTCACGTAGCGGTAGTTGCTTGCCCATCGCACGAGGTTGCTGACGGGAGGGAAAGAGGAGTGAACTGTTCTGTCGACGTCAGAGCAATGGACATGCTCCGACGCCGTCAGGACGCCGGGGCTTCGCAGTCCCACCGCCAACTATGTACATGTCAGCACGACGGCGTTCAGGGCTTGGTTCAAGAATAGACGGCTGGGCCGAGCCTTAAAGCTCACCTTGTCCAATGTGCGGAGATTCGTTTAGCTCACATTACAATGAAGATGCAAAGTATATCAGCGGTTTTGTCGATCTAAACTTTCTTTGGTATCAGCTGTTATGTCAATATTTAATCAATGTTCAGATATCTTGTTTGGTCAAAACTCCTTAACGTACACAATACCTGTAAGCCAGCCCTTATTGTACAGATATGTCCCTAAACAAATCAAGTCTAGATTGTCGACAGTTTCTGAGTCATCCTGGGATCCTTTCAAATTTAAATGGAGTTTTCCTAGAAACATATATATCTTTGGAGAGTGAGTGTTTGTCTACATTAGAGATGTGACGATTTAGGTAGCAACTCGACATAATGAATCTCGAATTACCATACAGTTTGCCTGCATTATGTTGAATTTCACCAACGCACGGGGACACGTGTCAAATTTGTTTTAATACTACTTATAATAATGTGTCCATTTACATGTCGCCAAACTCCCTTCACTAACAATGAATGGCACAGCACATTATTACCCCGGATAACCCAAACTGCCTGTTAGGCGCTAAGGTTGTAGTCACATGACTTATCCCACCGGGTACCCATTTTCTGCTGGGTGAACAGAGGCAATTTTGAACAAACTCACTTTCCAAAGGTAAGACCCCATGTATCACATGTGCTTCGGTGTGGGGCTTCCCCACATGGGCACAATGTGTGAAGCCCATTTCTGGTGTCCCCCGCCGTGATATTGCTGGAATATTGCTAAAAGCGGCGTAAAACTAAACTCAGTCAGTCGTTGTGGGGCAGGACTGAAGTCCTAGAAACTCTCAGGAGTCAAGCTGCCAAACACGGTCACCCATCCAAGGACTCTACGCGCCCAACGTTGTTTAACTTCACCTGATTTGTGACCTGAACTCTATGCACAGGACCACACACCACCACTTTTAGGCTCCGCAATTCATGCATGCACGAGTTGTGTACCTTAGACGAGACGGGATATTATGATCGTCTCAGATTTACCTTGTTTATGTTTCTTGGCATGTAAACGCCAGATCCCGAGTGTTTCAAGTGGTAAAGGGTCGTAAAACCTAACTTACTCACTCACTCAGGATTACATATATTTAGCCATGTTTGCATGTCTATGTATCAAAAGAGACACTATCCAGTGCCTTATATGATATATCTTATATGCAGGGCTCCAGATAAGGGCCGTATCGGCGTATGTACGGATAAAAAATATGCACGATACGGTAGGAAATAATTTAGAAACAGTAGCAGATACGCACCACAGCAGTGGTGTATGGTCTTAGAATCATTTACAGACGTATTTATCTGAAAAAACTATTGTTTTATTGTTTTTTACCTGTTTACACAAGAGTAGCAATGTTGTGGTGCATATATGAAACGAAACACAAGATCACATACTCCATTAAATTCAATTCAGTACTCTAAAAGTTTTTCCAGTACTCCTATATTTAAAAAATAAGGAGTACGTACTCCTGATGTTGAAAAATTATCTGGAGCCCTGTATATGATATATCGTATTCACCAGAACGTTAGGTGTGCGCTAACACTAACGCAGGTCCTTGAAGATATAACAATCTCCGATTATATATACTCAATAGACACAATCCCAGAGTCGGGTGCGTGCATGTGGGTGGATGGATGATGACGACGTTGAGGTGAGACAAGCGTCTGTTCAGGAAGCTGCAGAGGATGAATGTGGTGTTTACCTCTTCAGAACGCCCAGACGTTTGGGCCACGCTGGGGATCAGTTAGACTAACGCTAAGTCACTTACTATATATAATTTTGATAGAAGCAAACAATTCCTTTTAAATTGAAAATGAGCTCCATTGAGATGGGAGATTCAGAACCTGGGGAAATCTAGACTTGCTTCATTTAGAGCAGATCAGAAAGGACGGGCAGAAGGGGAAATAGTGCGGTCCAAGGACTGTGAGACTTTGAATCAGTGAGTTAACAACGATGTAAACAATACTTTAAACAACAGAATAATCTGTGCATATTTAATCAAAACGTATGACGTCAAATACCCTTATATGGCATTTTGCATGCTGGGTGTTCTGGCAGGATATTTACTGGACGACGAAACATATACATTGTCAGAGCGTCTTTAAGTGAGGTGCGACATTGTCGTCTATGATGCCCCAATTTACTGTGCAGAGTTGTGGCCCTTGGGCACACCGGAAACCTTCGATTGTTGGTTCGAATTCGGTTCGCCCCGATCATGTTTGATTTCAGGTTTGTCAAACCCATAACAGTGCTCGTGAGTGGTAAAAGTGGTTTGTGACCTGCACCACTTAGGACTCTGCTCCGACATTATGCGGTCCGATATATTAAGTGGGTTACTGTTCCGTCCTATATCATATCCCTCACAGTATAATCTATACAGCCCTGGAAAAGATGGGGTTGCGTCTAGGGACACCGGGGCGTGTCACGCTTAGAAACAGCGTTAGAAGGACATCTAGGTATATAGAAGGACTAGGATCTAGATTATATGTCTTTTCTAACCCTAGTACTATATAAAAGCTTTTATATAGTACTAGGGTAGGGTCTATATACCTATATGTCTTTCTAACGCTGTTTCTAAGCGTGACACGCCCCTGTGTCTAGGGATAGGCGGGCAATAGGCTTGTAGAAGATGGAAGGGATTGCAATACCATACCTTGACACGGCAGTAAGGGATACGAAAACGAGGAGTGTGTGTGAGTGTGAGGAGCAGGGGAAGAGGGTCTGCATGATGAGAACTGCTGCTCATCGGGTAGGGATGAGATGAAGGGAAGAGACTACAGTGCATATAGTGTGGGGTTGGTGTCACACTCACGTGACCCGTTGGGTTGGCCATACAACCAATGTGTATGAGAGGCACTTCTGTTTTACGCCTATTTAACAGAAAGTGAGTTATAATATGTGAAGATGGGTGGTAGATGTTTACCACGGCACTAATGTTCTAACGTAACAAGCGGGATGGGTAGCATTTCTTACAGTCCCTGAATCATATTGATTGTCATCTAGTCCAGTCCTTTCTGTGATGTTACAACCCTAAACGAACCTCGCTTTTGAAGACTTATGTCCCTTACCTCCAAGGCATTGTAGTGGACAGAGCGTCTGACTGACTGAATATGGTTTTACGCCGCTTTTAGCAATATTCCAGCAAAGCGTTCGCTCGTCACGCCGATGACCCGAGTTCGATTCCCCACATGGGTACGATGTGTGAAGCCCATTTCTGGTGCCCCCGCCATTGAATATTGCTAAAACGGCGTAAAACTAAACTTACTCACTCACTATAACATCTGTACAAGCAGACACACGGACACACATTGCTTCACATCGGAGCGCCATTTGACCTCATTCACTCTCTCAACGCCTCCCATTCCTGATTTACGCTTTTTAAGCCAGTCGTCACTGTCCGGATAAAGGAGGTTCGACTGTTTCCTATGTTGTAAACACACCAAGAGACTGCCATTAAAGAGCGGAAGAGGTGGCAGTTTCTAAGTTTCTTCACTGAATATTCTAAAGTGCTAAATACTGGTGTTTAAAAATCACCAGGAACCTAAGATAGAACTTCTTTTAAAATACATTGTAACATTCAAGAGTAGTACATAGGCACTGCGTAGGGTTAACATCTGTTTCATATTAAATATATAGTAAATCGGAATACTGGCTTCTTGCCAAGTAAGAAGTCGTTCCTCGATGAACAGAAACATTCGCTAAAACACGACAATCTTCCGGCCACGACAAACGATTTTGCTAATCAGAGGGTACATTGCACTCGGATCTACCACATTAGAAGATAACTTGAGGAGGTTAGAAATATTAATGTACCATCTGTGGCTCTTTCCCAGAAAGGGCATAAATTAAGGCTTTGAAAGCTTGATTCTAAGCGTTCGTCCGAACACCACCTCAAGTCTGCCAGCCAGACATGGCATCACGAACTGACAGTCGGGAACATGATGTGACAGCGCCCAGCCACGCCCCCTCCCGACCCTGGCACCACTCGGCTCGGCTCGGTAACAATCGTTGCCTGCTCCGTCTTCGTTCCTTGCGAAGCTTCGACGTGACATTGACTGGTCTCGGACAGACACGGTTGTCGCTGAATGTGAAATTATCTCAGAGATGCGTCTTCTCCGTTGGTCCAATGAGGCAGAACGTCTATGTTTATCACACAAGTCAATCAGTCAAAAACTTGGTTAAGTGTCAACTAAATGCAGAAACAAGCACTCGTTACTGCACGAAGTGTGATCTCGAATAAACTGATCGATTTGAAGCGATGGAACTCAACATCCTCGTGAATCAAGGGTTCACGCACGTCTTCACTAAGCACATGTGAGCTGGCGGTATTGAATGGCCCAGCGGTTCAAGCGTTCGCCCGACTCACAAAATGTCTTTGTTTGATTTCCATATTAGCGACAATGACCGAAATATCTCATTCGCGTTCTCAGCAGCTAAATGGCTGAAATATTGCTAAAACCGCATTGAACTCAACCAAAGAATCGCATCTACTCCTTAACCCGTATCAAACTTGTCATATACCGAGACTCTTCACCGTTAAACCGACCCACTGAGTAAGATTTTTACCCTGCTTTTAGCAATATTTCAGCAATACCATAGCGAGGGACACCAGAAATGGGCTTCACAAGTTGTACACATGTCGGGAATCGAACCCGGGCCTTTGGGGTAACTCTTTATCCACTAGACTACCTCAAAGCCCTCACAGTTAATGGCTTTTTTTAGATCAGGAATGAGTACATCAGTTTTGACGTATTGGTGGGAGCAAGACATTTAATCATGCCCTTGAACATTTTCCCCTGACCCTTCCAGAAAAGTGAGTGAGAGAGTGAATATATTTTTATGCCGCTTTTAGCAATATTCCAGCAATATCACGGCGGGGAACACCAGAAATGGGCTTCACACATTGTACCCATGAGGGGAATCGAACCCTGATCTTCAGCGTGACGAGCAAACGCTTTAACCACTAGGCTACTTCACCGCCCCCTTCAAGACAAATACAAAGGCCCAATATATTTTACTGTAAAGTGTCTTTTTCATGACCTTTACCCACGTATGTACATTTTGTACTTTTACCCTCCCCTACGGACCGTCACTGATTCTCTCTGACCCCTCCTTTCCACCCTACCCCTACCCCCAACCTGTCATGACCTGTGCTCTCTTACGAAGTCAGCAAATTTTGTTTAGAACACGCGTGTGCATATGAGCAGCGCTAGGGGTCGGCCGAGTAACTGTAACCACGGGTCACGGTCTGTTGGTCACAAGTTCAATTTCCTTCACAGTACTTTATGTATGTACTCGCATATGTTCTCTTTCAGCTTACAGTTGGCGAGTAGAACTTAATGGCGAAAATTACCGATGATTGCCGAATACATATCCATAATCAGGCATGAATTTTGAGAGAACTGTCCATGGAGTTATTTCACTTACATGTGTTATGCACCTATTCGATATGAAAAGTAAATATTGAATTCGGTTATTGGTGGATATAGGATATATTATCTGTGACAAAGGATGGGGATGACAAAAGCTGAGGCTAATCTAAGTAAAAGATATATGCATTGTTTCCGATGTTATCAAGTGCAGGCGGTGACAAACTCATTCTGTAGATACTAAACCCATGTTATCACGACCCTGGTAATCCGTACACCTCCTCATATGGACGTTTACTGTTGAGGTCGTTAAGGAGGCATCTGACCAGTAAAGCCTTTACCCTGGATAGCCCGACCCTGGTAATCCGTACACCTCCTCATATGGACGTTTACTGTTGAGGTCGTTAAGGAGGCATCTGACAAGTAAAGCCTTTACCCTGGATAGCCCGACCCTGGTAATCCGTACACCTCGCCATATGGACGTTTACTGTTGAGGTCATTAAGGCATCTGACCAGTAAAGCCTTTACCCTGGATAGCCCGACCCTGGTAATCCGTAAACCCCGTCATATGGACGTTTACTGTTGAGTTAAAGCCTTTGGCAGGAAATTCGTTTGTCCAGACGATTTCAAATGTTTGAATCGCATTTAGAAGTAGAATGCATAAGACGATTTCATTCAGAACTTTGCTGTCCAGATTAACGAGGTTTGACTGTAGGTGTACACCAACGAGTTTCTGACATCATATTTTTCGCATTTATTATACAAATATATAGCACAGCAAGCGAACAAGTTCATTAACTGAACTGTTTCTCTTGATATCCAATGTCTGTGTCTGAAATGACATTAATATCTCGCGAGACTTGATCTTGACAAGGGAACAGTAGCTGCGGTATGACTGGACTATGTAAATGAACATCCGATCTCAGTGTATGCATTACTTCACTGAAACTATACAGTACATAATACAAGATACTACACCTAAAGAAAACCAAATATGTTCCACAAACGGATCAATTATATTTATGTTTAGTTTATTTGTCTTAGCATCGTGTTGCAACAAGTGTCTCGTTCGATAAAATGTGTATATCTGGTTTTTTTTAAACATTTTTTGAGTCATCGGAGTCGGACACAATTGCATTTATAACTTTTACTTTTCGCTCTACCACGTCATGGTTTATTCTTACCGGAAGTCACACAGACTGGGTTATGTTTCACGTCATAGATGCGACCCGTCAATGACATTTGACACATGGTGTGACCATGATGTAAAAGAATAGCAAAAAAAACCCCCAAAACCCTAATATTTTTCCATTTGACCAATGAAATACTTAGTTGTACCTACATGACATACAGATAAATATCTTACTTACAAGAAAGACAGTTTATTAAAATTATCATAATATTGTTATTTACAAGTAGCTTACCTTTATTAGTTATTAAGTAAATGTAAACACATAGCGTATGTCACAAACATGCCAATTTCCATCAGGTATTTTTTGTGGAATTCTTTCATGAATCTTTTATGCCGTTAGTTGTTTTGTGTATATTGAATAGCAATGTATCTGAATTACGTTGAGAGCACTGTAGTCATTAGGTAAGTGCACGGTGTTAACTAGTCTGTGTAAAGTGGAAAGGCTAAGAGTTTAGATAAAGTCATGCCAGCACCTTGCTGTGACGTCACAGCCCGGCTGCCGAGCGCGATGTGGGTGTGTCCAAGGCGATGCCCGGATGTCAGGCGTGGCTTTCATATCAACATGGCGGATAGTGTGGAGAGGACATCCATAGCGGGTAGTAGAGGCTCGAATAACAATATTTCTTCAAAACAGAGGAAACGTAAAAGATCAGTGGTAACCAGAAAAGTCCGCGAAAGAATTGAAGGTATGTACTGATTGAATTTTGACCGAGTATCGCGCCACGGTAGAGGTGGGCGTTTCTCGCGACAAACCCTGCAGTCGAACACAGCACGGTCGTTCTCGATCTAGCCCAACGTTTTCGTGTTGGTGGTGGTAGTGTGGCTCGTCTGCCAGACCCTTGAAGCACAGGCACTGTGCCAAAACACGGAGCATGTATCGTGCAGATCTGCGTTTTTTTCAGCTCGGCCTCCCATCCTACAACACGTGTGAATTGTACTCATAACGGAATCAGCTGATCACTTTTTGTCAAGCCGGTCATTTGTTTACTTGAATACACGCGCTGTTAGCAGGATATCGACTTCAATCATACGTGTGTATTTTATATATCGCTGTTCTGTTACAGAAGCTGAAACCTACTATATCACAGAAAACAGAGAATCTGAGTAAGTTTCCATTATATTCATTGTTTTTTTAACGTCATTTCCATGTGTGCATGCTTCCTTTCAAGTATTGCATGTTGAAAAAACCTCGACCGCTGTCAGTTTTGATGCGGAAGTGGGTCTCATTGAACCGAAATAGTGCAAAGGTCATGCGAGTAGGGCACTGGCACGGCAGTAATATATAGGTCTATTGCAGATTGCATAGCATTTCTTTTTCGTAATTGTTAAAGTTCTTAATCTTAATCATGATCATGGAGCCATGTGTACTTTTACAGCTCGAAATTTCCTTGAGAAGTCAAAAACGGAATATAATAAACAGTTGTCATATAAATTTAGTAAAGATTAAATTGTCATTTGTAGGTGGGTTCATGCCTGTATGTATTCTTTTGAAACAAACATAATCTTGATATGCCTTCAATTTGAAAATAATATTCATTTCAATATAAGTTGCTTGAGATTATAATGCAATACTAGACATGTTGATAGCATATTCATCCGTGTGTAAACATGCAGTGGAATAATAGTCCAAAACATGTTTGTTATTCATATATTTGTTACACCAGCTCAATGCCCACCCCCACCCTCTCCTCTCCCTGTCCCTGCCCTAGCTTTGAGCAGGGCCAATAAGATCAGTGTTTTGGCCCTGTGCCAGGGTGACTTGTAATGCACAAAGGGTTATTGTGGTGTCTGGGCAGGCAGTGGGAGCAGAGCTTGGGGATGTCAAGTGCCCCACCCACATTTTGTGGGTTCACTCAGGTGTGTCCGGTAACCTAGGGCACATAAATCATGCCAAGGGACATGTTTGAAAGTAGGCGTGGCACAGCATTGACTAGCTCACATGACTGAAATTTCTCTCCTTACTACCGTGTAGGCCTAGGGCAAGATGGTAAGGCCTGTTAAGATTAATTTGGAGTTTTTACAACTTTCAAATTCTTGAAGTGTAGCTGACTTGGCTGCTGATTTTGCTGTCAAGTAGGTGTGTCCGAACTGCGCACAGTGGGTCAACATGTCTGACAAGCATAGCACAGGTCACACAGTCACAACTGAGAATATACTTGGTTAGCTGGTGCGACTGTTGTGAACATTTGGACTATCACCATACTAGTGTAACAGATAAAGACTCTACTGCAGTATACAATTACCCACTTGCCTGAGTCAAGTTAAAATATTTTGGTCCAGCAAGCTCAGCTTATAAGAGCCTATGTAATCACACTGAAATTTAGTGGAAATGAATCCTTGAGATCAGTTGGAGATAGTAACTCCTACCTTTCGGGTTGTTTTAAACATACTACAATCATGATTGTACTGATACCACTATAGTTATACTGATATTGTGATAGTACTGTGTACTGACATTTCAACAGTTGTACTGATATTGCTCTAGGTGTACTGATATTGCTCTAGGTGTACTGATATTGCTCTAGGTGTACTGACATTTCATCAGTTGTACTGATATTACTCTAGGTGTACTGACATTTCAACAGTTGTACTGCTCTAGGTGTATTGATATTGCTCTAGGTGTACTGATATTGCTCTAGGTGTACTGACATTTCAACAGTTGTACTGATATTACTCTAGGTGTACTGACATTTCAACAGTTGTACTGATATTGCTCTAGGTATTGCTATGGGTGTACTGGTATTGCTATGTGTTATGGGTGTACTGGTATTGCTATGGACGTACTGGTATTGCTATGGGTGTACTGGTATTGCTATAGGTGTACTGGTATTGCTATTTATTACCCACGTGGTCAACGTATGGGTAGTTGCATATTAATCTCGTACATCACACGAGTGTCGTATCGCGTTGACCTGTGTCGTAACGACTTGACCTGAAATTCTAACGATTTGATTGGATAACCGATGACCTCTCAATTAGGTCACATTCTGACGTAACTGTTTTTTCATTGATAACAAACACGTGAATTCATTCATTCTACAACTTAAATGCATTGTGGGAATGTAAACATTGCGAACGTTGCCGTGTCGCTGTTTAATTGTGAGTCGAACTGAGACATTATATCTGTCGAAAACATAAACGCAATGTTTCCACCAGTGATGTCAGCCTAATGAAGCAACTGGAAACCAAGAAACGAGGTGCAACGAGTAGTTTACTGTAGGAGGCTGTACGAGGCGATGACAACTGACATGCATCGCGGCGTCGGGTTACCATGGCAGTGACGCCATTAGTGTGACGTCATGCAAATATTGTACTACAGTACAAAACTCTTCCGCAACCTCTTTATGAAACCGGGTTTCGGTTTGAAACCAAAACATAACAAAAATACGCCTATTTTGTCAATTTAAATGCATGTAAGACATGGGTAATAAATAAAATACCACACTTCCTCGGTCTCATTACATTACAATTATCTGACGAACTGTGACCTTCCTATGTTATCTGACCTCGCCATTCGGTCAGATACCATAGGAAGGACACTCGTTTCGTATAATTCGTATGTAATGAGACCTCGAGTAGTATTCTCTATGGGTGTGCTGATATTGCTATAGGTGTACTGGTATTGCTATGGGTGTACTGGTATTGCTATGGGTGTACTGATAATAGTGTACTTGTACTGGTATTGCTATGGGTGTACTGGTATTGCTATGGGTGTACTGGTATTGCTATAGGTGTACTGGTATTGCTATGGGTGTGCTGATATTGCTATAGGTGTACTGGTATTGCTATGGGTGTACTGATAGTGATAATACTGTACTTGTACTGGTATTGCTGTGGGTGTACTGGTATTGCTGTGGGTGTACTGGTATTGCTGTGGGTGTACTGGTATTGCTGTGGGTGTACTGGTATTGCTGTGGGTGTAATGGTATTGCTATGGATGTACTGGTATTGCTGTGGGTGTACTGGTATTGCTGTGGGTGTACTGATATTGCTGTGGATGTATTGGTACTGGTATTGCTATAGGTGTACTGGTATTGCTATAGGTGTACTGGTATTGCTATGGGTGTACTGATATTGCTGTGGGTGTACTGATATTGCTATGGGTGTACTGGTATCATAGATTGCAAGTTGGTGCCAGCAAGTCAGTTTGTTAAATCATAAAGGTATCCTAACCCGTGAAGATGCAACCCATGCTTGTTGTAAGATGCAACTAACGGGATCGGGTGGTCAGGCTTGCTGACGTGGTTGACACATGTCATCGTATCCACATTGCACAGATCGATGCTCATGATGTTGATCATTGGATTGTCTGGTCCAGACTTGATTATTTACAGACAGCTGCCATATAGCTGGAATAATGCTGAGTGTATCCTGAGGTTAGAAGAGTTTCTAGCATTTTTGGGGGGTTGTCCTGATATGTTATCTCTAGTTTGGTCACTACATTCTGATGTTTCAGCTTGATTTACTTTGCTGTTTGCGATAATGTTGTAGGTCTATGGTGACAAGGGTTCATTGTCTCACTCAAATGTATATTTTCTGGCTTTGTTGGATTAAAGCCTCATGTGTCTGCCATTCTGAGTCCTCCGTGGTGTAGTGGTTAGAGAGCGGAAGGTCACTGGTTTGACGTTAAAATATGGTACTTGTTGGTCCCTGCCTGGCGCTCGGCAATAATGGGTACAACAAAGACTGTTCTTCTCAGAGTCACTATAATGTGTCTGAGTGGGGTATTCATGGTGAACTGCGGCATGGTATCTCAGTGGGCTAGCACTATAAATCTAACTAAGCCTAGGCTAGTACAAGAAGCCAAACATACACACGCATCATATGAGTGAAATATTCTAAAGTGCGACGTTAAACCCCATTTCACCTCACCTTGTGAAGATCTAGGCTAGAATTAGCCTTCATCAATGTGTGTGTGAGGTGATTAACAGGATCAGGAGGTTGGACTTGCAGACTTAGTTGATGCAAAACATCCGACCAAAATGTGTAGATCTCTGCTCATGATTTCTACCAATAGATTGTCTGGTATTGGTCTCGTCATCATATAACTGGAAAATTGCTGATTTGGACACCAACCTTATCTAGGATAAAACGATATGTCAGCATGTTGTAAGAAATTTATGTAAGGTAGATCTGATTCCGGTCTTCAGGAACCCATCCTTGTCCAAAGAGGTGACTAACGAGATCGGGTGGTTAGGTTTGCTGACTTGGTTGACATACGTCATCGTATCCCAGTCGCGTAGATCGATGCTCATGCTGTTGATCACAGGATTGTCAGGTTGAGACTCGATTATTTATTGCTGCCATATAGATGGAATATTACTGAATGGATAGCTACATGCCTTTTCAAGCATAGAATATTGCTAAAAAAAACCCACCAGTTGTTGATTATGAGTATATATTCCGTTACATCTAATGACACTTTGAATATCCTTGTGTGGGATTAGTTTTACTCCGCACTCAGCAATATTCCAGCTATATGGTGGCGGTCTGTAAATAATCGAGTCTGTAAATAATCGAGTCTGGACCAGACAATCCAGTGATCAACAACATGAGCATCGATCTGCGCAATTGGGAACCGATGACATGTGTCAACCAAGTCAGCGAGCCTAACCACCCGATCCCGTTAGTCGCCTCTTACGACAAGCATGGGTTACTGAAGGCCAATATTCTAACCCGGACCTTCACGGGTCCTACTCAAAAGAAGTAATGGACCACCCAATTATTTTGTATTGTTATGGTTAATCTGTCATGCATGACAGCAGTATTTAATTCCCAGTAAATAGGTTTTCAGGGTCGACTTAAGTTTAACAACTGAATTGATTATTGTAACAATATTACAATGAAAAGTATGTTAGGCCATATATAAAAATAATCTTGTTTCTCATTACCGCCCGACCCAAACATTCGACTTGACCTGAAGATTTTATGTTTTTCACACTAGAGAAAATGCAACTTTGATTCTCAGAATGTGCATGATTTTTCACACTTCTAAGTTTTGATTTTCTGTATGAGAAAAGGTGTAAATTTCAACAGAGTTTTGGACATAAAATGAAATAAAATGTAAAAATAAAATCCACCCGCAGACCCAATATTTTTAAAATAAAAAGTGATGAGAAATAATATTATATTTTGATGTGGCCTCAAGAAAGTATATTTTCAACTTCTCTTTATACAGTTAAGTTTCTGTTTTCATTTCCTAAGGTAGACTTGGGAGTTTGTCTCGGCTTGGTGAAATACTTCGATAGCTGCTAACATTATACTCCACTTTTACATTTCATTGTCTTGTTCAGGAAATTTGCACCTTGTAGCAGTTTCACACACAAGAAGGATACCGAACTAAAAAAAGTTAAGGATCAAAACTGTTTTGTGGGGTATTTTTTTATAAAATATGTGCTCAGTCTTCACTACAGATAAAAATATGTCAGTACATGTTTTTACTACTGATGCATATTTCTACCAAATGGGGTAGCCTTGTGGTTAAAGCGTTTGCTCGTCACGTTGAACATCCGGGTTCGATTCCCCACATTGGTACAATGTGTGAAGCCCACTTCTGGGATCTCCTGCCGTGATGTTGTTGGAATATTGCTAATAGCGACTTAAAACTCAAGTCACTCACTCATTTATCCTCCCAGTAGACTATTAGAGGTTGGTGTGTGGAGCTTTAGGAAATCTGAACTCAAAATTTTGTTGGAATATTGATAAAAAGCACTGTAAAACTAAACTCACTCAATCACTCACTATTTATGCAAAATAGTAAGTCCTCGGGGATAATTTCAGGATCGTTTCTTGGAACAACCCCTTGAAACAGCACCATTTCTTGTATCTTAGATGTGATAGTGACCTTTTCAAAATGGAGGGAGGTAGTTAGGTTTTGTATCCCAGTTTGAATATTTAAATGTAAGGTTGTTCTAAATCATTCAATTTCAAATCCAGGGACTGATAGGGCCAGACAAGGGCCCCTTATATTTCACAGGGAGGTGGTGTAGTGTTCTCATAACCCTGGTTTGTAAATAATTAACAAAATCCATCCTTATATATTCCTTTAGTCCCACCTACAACACCTTCATGTTTACAGTTCTTCTAGGGGCGGTGGTGTAGCCTAATCGTTAAAGCATCACACTGAAGACCCGGGTTCGATTCCCCACATGGGTACAATGTATGAAGCCCATTTCTGGTGTCCCCGCCATCATATTGCTGGAATATTGCTAAAAGAGGCGTAAAATTAAACTCAGAGACAAATATCATTCACAACTGTGTGAAGATACTGATCATTAAGCAAAAAAGATCAGATCATTAAAAAAATGAACATTTCAAATATGACTATCAGCTGCGAATAGATTAACTAAATTATGTCATAGAATTTGTGTCCACCCACAAACAGGTCTATCATATTAAAGGGAAACTACGTCAATGGATTCGTGAGTATTTAATCATTCAATTATTAAAAAATAATTTCCTAGTGTGATGTCATACCTTTCGTACATGTCCAATTCAATTCTCAAACCAAAACAGTTGAGCTCCGTGTAAACACAGAGTCATGTATTTTTAATTCAAGCCGAACCTGAAGAGAAAACGTGTGTATTTCATATGAATGAGTTACACAATACTAATTGCTAGCTTGATTAGATTAGAAGTCAATGTTTATCATTTCCTGCACACATAACTATATAATATGTCTTGAGGTTCTTGAGAGGCATATAGAAGTTGGTATTCAAGTATAGGACAAAATATCATGGATGTTAACTTCATCTTTATTGTATACACAACATTTCTGGGCTTAACTCAACCCCACTTCAAACCCCTCTAATTGCAGGTAAAAAAATGCCTTAAAACACGATGATCTACGGTAATGTGTATTATAATGAAAAAAACTATGATGTACACCAGAAGACTAGTCTGTCGTACAGACCCTGAAGCAAATATATCCAAGAAAGCCCACGAAAGTCTAGAAAATGTGGCAAGTCTAGATTTCCTCAGCTTCTGAAAATGAAGAAAGTCTCAGTGCTCCTCTTCATTATTCTTTTTATATTTTACTATGAACTTTTTTCCATTTTCAATAAAGTATGTTCATTTCAGAGACTACCGGTAGTTGTTAGTCTAACCAGAAGACTTACATTAGGCTTCATCTGTTCTTATTTCCAATTAATTTTATTTGTTGTCAAATGAGCGAAAGTCTGGTCATGTGATAAACATACACCCATTGTTTGGTCATATAAGCAGAATGTTTTCTTGCAGAGTAAGGAGAGCAGAGCCTGGGGTTTTTTTGGCTATTGTTTGCAAACAATCTTTCAGAACGGTCGACATACTGTCTCTTTAAGGGAAGATTTTGACATATTGTTGATGCATGTTCAAAATTAAGGGCATATATTAAAGAGATCTTGTTTTAGCTTGGAAGAAAAAATATAAAGATTCTGGGGTCATTAGTTAAAAAAACCCCACAAAATATTGTAGAATTCTAGGATCTCCTTAGGGACTGGTAATTTATCATAGGGAGAAGGAAGGTAAAGGGAGTTGGGAGGGGAATTTGTCTATAAATGTGAACATTTTGAACTTTATCTTGGGATCGGTCATTTACTAAAGGGAAAGTTTGGGACTATAAGGCATGGTGACCAATCCCCACCCCACTCCCACCCAACACCAACACTCACTCTGTCCCAGGTCAGAGTAGTACGTTATTTGTACCTTGAGTATTACAAGTGATCAGACAGATGATGAATGCCTTTGAACATGGGGATCGTGTAATCAATCTGAATAAATATTAGTCTTGTTTGGGTATTTTTCTTGAGCATACCAATGAATCTGCCTGAAGGTAAACTTGTTAGCACACCTTACTAAAAGTCACGTGTCTTGGTCTGGTGTACTTTTTACGCATGTATGGTAAACAACTTCTCGTCAGAAATACTTGACTAGTGAAGCTGATTCTTCACATACTTTTCCCACCAGTCGTGATACCCCAATTGGTGCATGAGGATCAAGTCTAATTTTCAACATGGCTGCCACTGCGGCCATTGAAAAATGTATTAGTGACTTAGTTCAAAATGTAATCGAATTTGTTACATTTGTAGTAAGTAGTAAAGATATATTTTGGGTTTTTCGCAGTATTTGAAATTTTGACCCTGATTTGATGTTTCCTTTGCAATCATCACTGATCATCCTGAAAGCTGAAACTGTTTACGGTCACGTCTCAGATTTGACATTTCAGGGGTGGAAATAACCCATTGCCCGACGTCCGAGTCCAGTGTTTTTTTTCTGTCGGGCAAGCACATTTGTATATCACGCTGTACTGGTGTCCGGTTGACATTCCAATGTTAATTATGTTGCTTATATAAAAAATCACCCAAAATATCGGCCGGTATAGTGGAAAAATTATCAGGGCAAGTGATTTTACATGTGCCACTGTACCGGAGAACACTAGCAATTTTAAAGTTATTTCCACCTCTGCATTTGATGAAATTTGTTCATTATCAGTTGGTGGTTGGTGAAAGCACATATATTGCAGTTTTGCAATATTATAAATTTTGGTAATGATTTATTAACCTTCGTCCATGCCTATTCTTCTCCAGAGGAATTACCAAACTGAGAGTTAACTTTTGGCTTGTATTTTTCTTTTCATGATGGTGCCATATTATATGCCAAATTGTTTGTGAATATCAAAACTGACAGAAAATTGTTCAGCATCTGTATTTGTTGACATATCCAGGTGAGTTACAGTGTCTCAGGCTATGGTTTGAATTAAATTTATATATTTTATTCTGTGACCATTATTTTATAAAGGTTGTTTAGGGCAAAAGTTGATCAGTCATTTAAGGCACATTGCCCAGCAGTGCATAGGTTGAATCTCTGCTGCATGTGAGGATCTTAATTATTCATTGTATACATTAATGATATAGCAGATGAATTTGATTGCTTAACATGTCTATTTGCTTATGACTCGTCTCCAGGTTATTCTTCACCTGATAACTGGATTATTGAAATGAATCTAAATGCTAAGTTATGCCAGTTCAGGGAGTGGGATAGAGAACTTTGACAATGGGCCATTTTCAGGATTATTAGCCATTTTCTGAATTTAGAATGGGCCAAAACCCTTGTATCAATAGCAAAGTTCAAAATTTTAATGGGCCATTTATTATTCTAATGTGCAAAATGGCCCTGCCTTTCCCAATCCCTGCCAGTTAGATATTTGAGGTAAAAGATAGCTAATTATGTACAACCCAGAAAAGATGGAAGCTGTCCTATTCTCGATGAAAAATGATATCGATATATCCCATCTTTACTTTGACGGTGTTGAAATTAAAATTGTTGATAATCATAAAGATCTTGGAGTTAACCTTACCCTCAATGGAAAATGGGCTGGTCATATTCAAAATATGATATAAAAGTTTAAAAAATGGTTACCTCCATGGGACTATTGAAATGTGTATTGTGTAGGGGTACTCTTTATAAGATCTATACCATGTTCATTCGGCCGCATCTTGACTACGCATGTCTGGGATGTGTGTACTCTTGAACATGAACTGCTTGAACTACTTTCTTGTCTACTAGCTGTCATTTTAGTTGCGGGAATCTAAATTACCTTTGTACATACCAAGGAGAGGGTATTCTAATTTGGAGAACTTGTTCCTAATCCTTTTCTCTGTGAATAAAATATGTTTAAAACAATCTTATGATTGTGGATTCAAACGCCAGATTCGGCCCAAGTATTCTTGTCCTCTGTCATCACAGTTATTATTGGTTCCACAAGAGTCCAACATCTGGCATGACACAGCGTTCAGAGGGAAATTAGGACTGACTGACTCACTCACTCTGTACATTTTTATCTCAACCTTTATATAATTTCACGGGATTAAATAGACGACACAATTTCATTTATAATTATTGTGTAGAATGTAGCTGTGCATGTTATGATTATATTGTCAGCATTGCTGAGAACCTTTAGGATGGAAACTTGGTGCTTTGCAATCCTTTTTTGTTATTGCATATCTGTGTTACATATATGTGCATATCTTCATCCTGTTGAGCTATATCTGTTCAATAATGAACTACCTATATTTATTGATAAGGATATGAATGTGAACCAGTATGCATGACAAAGTCTCCAAATAGTATTCATGTATAAAGACTCACTCACTCACTCACTCACTCACTCACTCACTCACTCACTCACTCACTCACTCGGTCCTTTTACTCACTCGCTGACTGACTGACTGACTGACTGACTGACTGACTCTATGGGGCGGTGGGGTAGCGTTCGCTCGTCACGCCGAAGACCCGGGTTCGATTCCCCACATGGGTACAATATGTGAAGCCCATTTCTGGTGTTCCCCGCTGTGATATAGCTGGAATATTGTTAAAGGCGGCGTAAAACTGAACTCACTCACTCACTCACTATCACTCTCCCTCACTCACCACTCACTGATTCACCCACCCACTCACTCACTCACTGAAACACTTTGAAATCTGTTACAAATTTTATTGCTTTTCACCAGAATTGACTGTTTTTGTGATGACTGTGCTAATGTTGACATTTTGAATAAACCATACTGGTGTGTGTTTCAGCTCTGAAGGAAGTGACCCAAATGCTCAAGCCAACAAGACTGTAAGTAGATCAATAACCTACTGTTCTTCTTGGATAATCTTACATGAACCTGTAGATACAAGGTGCTTGTTGATATACAGCTACCGTAGATAAGCCGTTAAATCAGACCTTGCAGTATATGTCAGGTCCATTGATTGACAGGGGTCAACACTAGTTGTGGGTATTGCAGAGAATTTTCATATTGCGATATTTTGCGATACGAAAGCATGTATTGTGATATGTATTGCAATATATTGCATGAAGTATTTTTAAACAAAAAATGACTTATAATCGAGGTAATGCTTGATTTATAGAGCAAATACACAGCAAAATCACTATGCTTGATAAAGCTTTAATAACAACTTTTATTCATAATTAAAAATAAAAATGTGAATAATATTTGGCACAAATGAAAAAAGGAAATATCCAAAGATTTCCGAGTGTTACGAAGTTTTCCGAATGCAAGTCAAACTACCGGTTTTCGATCAGCGTATCGCAATACAGATCGTTTTCATGTCTGAACCGGTAAATAACGGTAAACCGGTTATATTGCGCAGCCCTAGTCAACACTAGTGGTGTCATTGATTGTAAAGTTTAGTATTGATATATCTGCTCTTAAGTATCACAATGTATTAGTATGTTATTTAGATTTATTATTCTTAGTATGCATGGATAAAACAACTTCTGAAGATCAATTGAATTAATAAATGATAGCTTTTAGACTGTGAACTAAACTGTTCCATTACATGATTGAAATTGAATTGTTGTTTTTCTGACTGTCTATTGTTACTATAGTTATCTGAACAAATTTAAGTGTTTCTTTTACAATTAATTTTTCATGTAATGTTGATGATGTATTGTTTGAATTGATACATTATCATCATGAATAATCTACTGATACATCAGTATCACATTACAATATTACAGTGACATCTCTAATGAGTGAGGGAGTGAGTGCGGTGGATTTTCACGTATTTTAGCAATATTGCAGCGGGGGACACCAGGAAATCAGAAAATGAAATTTTCATGTTGTGGCCATTTGGAAAATCAAACCCAGGTCCCTGTTCCTCAAAGCGATCGTAGCGCTACGACAGTCGTAAGTCTATGTTAAAGTATGGGAGTTACGATCATCTTAGGGTTACGATCGCTTTGTGGAACGGGTCCTAGGTGTTTGGCTTCACAAGCTCTTGCTTAACCACTGGGCTATCCCACTGCCCCATGACTACCCAAGAATACACAAAGACTCCGTCCAAGTAGTCTGATGCTATAAGATTGGTTCAAATCTCAGATTTGCCTAGAGTATGTGTATATGTTTGTGAGCACCTTAACCATGCCCTTGGTCTCACTACAGTGGAAAACCTCAAAGACATGCCTTTCTTTGGGCTTTCCTTCCATAGTGAGTGAGTGACTTTAATTTTACACCACACTCAGCAATATTCCAGCAATATGGCAGCGGTCTGTAAATAATCGAGTCTGGACCAGACAATCCAGTGATCAGCAGCAAGAGCATTGATCTACGCAATTGGGAACCGATGACATGTGTCAACCAAGTCAGTGAGCCTGACCATTCGATCCCGTTAGTTGCCTCTTACGACAAGCATGGGTTACTGAAGATCAATATTCTAACCCAAACCTTCACGGGTCCTACCATAGTGAACTGAAATACTGTTCAAATATAATTTCAGTGAACATAGTCAAATTTATGGAAGTGATTAACTGAGTAGGTTATAAAAGTGTTCATGTGATATGAGAACAGCATTAAAAGGGAGCCAGATGAGAATAGTTATTCCATAGCAATAGATGCTCTTTCCACAATGTAACCTGACAGTTGTCACGCCATTAACCACCAAATACCAGCAGGGGGTTCTCACATCCACAGATGACAGTACATAGATTGTATGTGCTAGGAGTGAGTGAGTACAGTTTTACCCTGCTTTTAGCAATATTCCAGCAATATCATGGTGGGAGATACTAGAAAAGGGCTTCACATATTGTACCCATGTGGGAAATCGAACCCAGGTCTTTGGCATGAGGAGCAAATGCTCTAACCACTAGGCTACCCCATGGCCCCTCATGTGTAGAGAAATTATGATACATAAACTCATCTCATAGTCATCCAGGTCAGTGTGGTCGCCTTGTAGCTAGAGCGTTTGCTTGGTAAGCCAAAGGCTCAGCTTTGATTCCTCATGTGAGTACAATGTTTGAAGCCTATTTTCATGATATTGCTGGCATACTGCTGAAAGAGGCATAAAACCTGACTCACTCGGTCACTCATATTCATCCCCAGTGATTATTGAACTGAAACATGTTGTGTTCAACTCAAACTGCTGAACTTTTGACTTAACAGATTTTGTTGGTAACTAACAATGGTATTGCTGCATTGAACGAACAAAGGGGAACCTGTCATTGATAAATTACTTCTGAATTATAACCTGGATAAATTAACTCCAAGATGAATAAAATACTTTGTCCTCAGCTCAGTCAGGACTGGTGACATGCAGTGCCAGTTGTTACAAATGTTTTAATTCAGATTTCTTGAAGCTCCACAAACCAACCTCTAATAGTCTACTGTGAGTGAGTGATTGAGTTGGGTTTTATGCCGCTTTTAGCAATATTCCAGCAATATCATGGAAAGGGACACCATAATGGGCTTCACACATTTTACCCATGTGGGGAATCGAACCCAGGCCTTCCACGTGACAAGCAAACGCATTGACCACTGGGCTATCCCACTATGAGTATGAGGATGGAATAAGGATGACTTCATATTGACTAGTTCTTGACTGATTATTTAGCTGAATGATTCTCTCTCTGGCCTAATTTTAGAAGCACCATTAAGCCCAAAGTCTTAAAGTTTTGGTTTTTCAGACATGGTTATAGAAAACCCTTGTTTGGAGGTGGCCAAGACATGTAGCAAAAATATTTTCAGATTAAGTTTATGATCTTCAAAACTTTGTCCAAATATGTTACATTCTTTATGAAACTAGGCTCCAGTTTGATAGAATGTGTGCATAGTTTAATGGCTTAATATTATTATTATTATTGATTTTCATGTGATATATACTTTTTTCTATGTTCTTAACTTCTTTTGAGTTGTACTTCTATTCTCTAATTCTTGCCTCAAAAATGGGGCGGTGGTGTAGCCTAGTGGATAAAGCTTCCGGTCCGCTCGTCACGCAGAAGACCCGGATTTGATTCCCCACATGTGCAAAATGTGTAAATCCCATTTCTGGTGTCTCCCGCCGTGATATTGTTGGAATACTGCTAAAAGCGGCATAAAACCAAACTCACTCACTCACTCTTGACTCGAATATCCTATCTCTTCACCTGGATGACCCATCTAAGACAAATAGAAATTTTGTTGTTCGTCATTAATTGAATGTAGGTTCCGACTGGAATAATATAATAACGATTTTTGCTGAATAAAATAATAAACATATGTTGTTTTCCTGGTGGAATCAACATGATTTTATTACTAAATGGTGAAGGACATTTGCCTCTTGAAAAGGATTCTTAATGGAAAGACTTGACACAGATCAGTTTGTCATTGTATTGCTTGGTATCAGTTTCTGACCTTTAGAATACCTGAGTTTCTTAACTACCTTTGCTTAACTGTGTGAAGTGACTAATAGTCTAGTGATTGCAGTTTGTGGCTTTCCACATCATGTCGTGTGTCTAGACCCGAGGCAAACGTTGCACAGTCCGGTGGCTCATTCTCATTATAAAATGTGACAGTATAATTTTTTGGGTCGTATTTTGATGTTTAAATGTTTGAAGTTTAAATCGTCTTTGAAAATCTCTTGAGGCTGGCCTTCTTTTAGGAAAGTACGTGCTTACGTTTCTTTAGAACACCTGGTGTCATCGCTGATTTTCAGTGATCTATTCATAGAATTTTTACTGCCATTTTGCCTATTACACTCAATGGAATTTGTTTAGTCTGATAATAGAGAAAAAATTTCACTGATGTTGATGTTTTAAATTTAATTGGGTTGTGACCATGACTTCTTGACTTTTATTGTTAATTTTGAACACTGAATACCATGCATTGGAAGTCAGTTGCCGTACGTTTTAAACAAATCTGATATTTAGCTCATTTGACCCAGATAATGGTGTCATGTCAAAATAATCACAAGGAGGGAGGCAACCCGTGCATTTATCATTCATGATACTTACACGCCATTATGCAGGGTTCAAATGCCATTTGTATGACTTTGGTTGAATATTTTGTAAGAGACATTGTCCAAGGCATAAATACCACACATCGATTTGGACAGCGATGTTAGAGCTCAGTGTGAGGGTTGTATGGCAAGAACATGGATGTGGATTTGCTTGACCTGCTACTGTGAGGGAGTGCTTTGAACAGTATATCACTTACATCCCAGCAAGTTAGCCAGATATGGGCTATAACAAAATTCATGGATGTGGATACACCATGCCTGATTTGCTTGATCTTCTATTGTGAGGGAAGGCTTTGAACAGTATATCACTTATATCCCAGCAAGTTAGCCAGATATGGGCTATAACAAATACATGGATGAGGATACACCATGCCTGATTTGCTTCTCCTGCTCCTGTGAGGGGGTGCTTTGAACAGTATATCACTTATATCCCAGCAAGTTAGCTCGATATGGGCTATAACAAATATATGGATGAGGATACACCATGCCTGATTTGCTTCTCCTGCTCCTGTGAGGGGGTGCTTTAAACAGTATATCACTTATATCCCAGCAAGTTAGCCAGATATGGGCTATAACAAATATATGGATGAGGATACACCATGCCTGATTTGCTTCTCCTGCTCCTGTGAGGGGGTGCTTTGAACAGTGTATCACTTATATCCCAGCAAGTTAGCCAGATATGGGCTGTAACAAATACATGGATGAGGATACACCATGCCTGATTTGCTTGATCTTCTATTGTGAGGGAAGGCTTTGAACAGTATATCACTTATATCCCAGCAAGTTAGCCAGATATGGGCTATAACAAATACATGGATGTGGATACACCATGCCTGATTTGCTTGATTTTCTATTGTGAGGGGGTGCTTTAAACAGTGTATCACTTACATCCCAGCAAGTTAGCCAGATATGGGCTATAACAAATACATGGATGAGGATACACCATGCCTGATTTGCTTCTCCTGCTCCTGTGAGGGGGTGCTTTGAACAGTGTATCACTTATATCCCAGCAAGTTAGCCAGATATGGGCTGTAACAAATACTTGGATGAGGATACACCATGCCTGATTTGCTTGATCTTCTGTTGTGAGGGGGTGCTTTAAACAGTGTATCACTTACATCCCAGCAAGTTAGCTCGATATGGGCTATAACAAATATATGGATGAGGATACACCATCCTTGATTTGCTTCTCCTGCTCCTGTGAGGGGGTGCTTTAAACAGTATATCACTTATATCCCAGCAAGTTAGCCAGATATGGGCTATAACAGATACATGGATGAGGATACACCATGCCTGATTTGCTTCTCCTGCTCCTGTGAGGGGGTGCTTTGAACAGTGTATCACTTATATCCCAGCAAGTTAGCCAGATATGGGCTGTAACAAATACTTGGATGAGGATACACCATGCCTGATTTGCTTGATCTTCTGTTGTGAGGGAAGGCTTTGAACAGTATATCACTTACATCCCAGCAAGTTAGCCAGATATGGGCTATAACAAATACATTGATGTGGATACACCATGCCTGATTTGCTTGATCTTCTATTGTGAGGGGGTGCTTTAAACAGTATATCACTTATATCCCAGCAAGTTAGCCAGATATGGGCTATAACAAATACTTGGATGTGGATACACCATCCCTGATTTGCTTCTCCTGCTCCTGTGAGGGGGTGCTTTGAACAGTATATCACTTATATCCCAGCAAGTTAGCCAGATATGGGCTATAACAAATACATGGATGAGGATACACCATGCCTGATTTGCTTCTCCTGCTCCTGTGAGGGGGTGCTTTGAACAGTATATCACTTATATCCCAGCAAGTTAGCCAGATATGGGCTATAACAAATACATGGATGTGGATACACCATGCCTGATTTGCTTGATCTTCTATTGTGAGGGGGTGCTTTAAACAGTATATCACTTTTATCCCAGCAAGTTAGCCAGATATGGGCTGTAACAAATACATGGATGTGGATACACCATGCCTGATTTGCTTGATCTTCTATTGTGAGGGAAGGCTTTGAACAGTATATCACTTATATCCCAGCAAGTTAGCCAGATATGGGCTATAACAAATACATGGGTGTGGATACACCATGCCTGATTTGCTTCTTCTGCTCCTGTGAGGGGGTGCTTTGAACAGTGTATCACTTACATCCCAGCAAGTTAGCCAGATATGGGCTATAACAAATACATGGATGAGGATACACCATGCCTGATTTGCTTGATCTTCTATTGTGAGGGAAGGCTTTGAACAGTATATCACTTATATCCCAGCAAGTTAGCCAGATATGGGCTATAACAAATACATGGATGAGGATACACCATGCCTGATTTGCTTGATCTTCTATTGTGAGGGAAGGCTTTGAACAGTATATCACTTATATCCCAGCAAGTTAGCCAGATATGGGCTATAACAAATACATGGATGAGGATACACCATGCCTGATTTGCTTCTCCTGCTCCTGTGAGGGGGTGCTTTGAACAGTGTATCACTTACATCCCAGCAAGTTAGCCAGATATGGGCTGTAACAAATACATGGATGAGGATACACCATGCCTGATTTGCTTCTCCTGCTCCTGTGAGGGGGTGCTTTGAACAGTGTATCACTTACATCCCAGCAAGTTAGCCAGATATGGGCTATAACAAATACATGGATGTGGATACACCATGCCTGATTTGCTTGATCTTCTATTGTGAGGGGGTGCTTTGAACAGTATATCACTTATATCCCAGCAAGTTAGCCAGATATGGGCTATAACAAATACATGGATGTGGATACACCATGCCTGATTTGCTTGATCTTCTATTGTGAGGGGGTGCTTTAAACAGTATATCACTTTTATCCCAGCAAGTTAGCCAGATATGGGCTGTAACAAATACATGGATGTGGATACACCATGCCTGATTTGCTTGATCTTCTATTGTGAGGGAAGGCTTTGAACAGTATATCACTTATATCCCAGCAAGTTAGCCAGATATGGGCTATAACAAATACATGGGTGTGGATACACCATGCCTGATTTGCTTCTTCTGCTCCTGTGAGGGGGTGCTTTGAACAGTGTATCACTTACATCCCAGCAAGTTAGCCAGATATGGGCTATAACAAATACATGGATGAGGATACACCATGCCTGATTTGCTTGATCTTCTATTGTGAGGGAAGGCTTTGAACAGTATATCACTTATATCCCAGCAAGTTAGCCAGATATGGGCTATAACAAATACATGGATGAGGATACACCATGCCTGATTTGCTTGATCTTCTATTGTGAGGGAAGGCTTTGAACAGTATATCACTTATATCCCAGCAAGTTAGCCAGATATGGGCTATAACAAATACATGGATGAGGATACACCATGCCTGATTTGCTTCTCCTGCTCCTGTGAGGGGGTGCTTTGAACAGTGTATCACTTACATCCCAGCAAGTTAGCCAGATATGGGCTATAACAAATACATGGATGAGGATACACCATGCCTGATTTGCTTCTCCTGCTCCTGTGAGGGGGTGCTTTGAACAGTGTATCACTTACATCCCAGCAAGTTAGCCAGATATGGGCTATAACAAATACATGGATGTGGATACACCATGCCTGATTTGCTTGATCTTCTATTGTGAGGGGGTGCTTTGAACAGTATATCACTTATATCCCAGCAAGTTAGCCAGATATGGGCTATAACAAATACATGGATGTGGATACACTACCCCTGATTTGCTTGACCTGCTACTGTGAGGGAGTGCTTTGAACAGTATATCACTTACATCCCAGCAAGTTAGCCAGATATGGGCTATAACAAATACATGGATGTGGATACACTATCCCTGATTTGCTTCTCCTACTCCTGTGAGGGGGTGCTTTAAACAGCATATCACTTATATCCCAGCAAGTTAGAATGATATGGGCTGTAACAAATACTTGGATGTGGATACACCATGCCTGATTTGCTTCTCCTGCTCCTGTGAGGGGGTGCTTTAAACAGTATATCACTTATATCCCAGCCAGATATGGGCTGTAACAAATACTTGGATGTGGATACACCATCCCTGATTTGCTTCTCCTGCTCCTGTGAGGGGGTGCTTTAAACAGTATATCACTTATATCCCAGCAAGTTAGAATGATATGGGCTATAACAAATACTTGGATGTGGATACACCATGCCTGATCTACTAGTTTGAAAGATAGGGGTGAAACGGTATACTGCGGTGTTAGTAGAACCACGTTATGTTGCCTTCAGTTCAGTATACTGTGATGCAATCCCAAAAATCGGTATTTTCGGTTTTTGTATCGTCATTTTATTAACCTTTTTAAACCTTTTCCAAAATGTCTAGAAATTGAAACATTTTGTCAAAATCTATGCGTTTCTTTTCTTTTGTGTATTATGATAATATCTCATATACCAAACCGAAATGGACCGAACCGAAGGTCTTGTACCGCAATACGTACCGTTTCGCCCCTATTGAAAGAGTGACTTAGGTTAAAAATAACTTGGAACAGTTTATCACTCCGAACAAGTGTATAAGCCTGAATCAATGGAACAGCTTAAGTGATGCTGTAGATGTTTACCACTATTTCAAACAAACGATCAAACCTAGAACCATAATCAGACAGAATCTGGGATTCGAACCCATCCTCATATATTTCTGGGCTGTGCTTTAATGACTTGGTCCCTTGTGCCCCCTGGAACTGGTGGAGACAGTCAAATAGATGGATGCATATAGTGAAGGTCCAATTGGTATTCTGACAGGTCATGAGATGTCATTCATGAATATATTGATTAGATAACCTGGACCAATACTAACATTATGCCCATCGATAGGTCTGAAGTTGTGATGTGGACCAATTGTGTCCATGAGCACATACATGTATGATAAGAAGTTTATTGTTGATGTTAAGCAAGAATCTAAAGTAGACTGTTTTCTGATTGGTGAAACAACTGTCTATTCTGACTTAAGCCTGGATTTGACACTGATGACCTCACAATAAAAAATGCTGATTCAGCAAGATTATATCTATGATTTTGTGAGCAAGCTGCCTTTGAAAGTAGCAGTAGTGCACTATCTGAAGCCTACTTAGTGTGCGAAATTTACGCTGGTCCTGTGGTCATTGGCTAGAAAAATTTCATCAGGACCACTAAATGCTGTTTGAAGTGGTCCTGGTGGCCAGTGAATTTTGTTTTGATAGGTAAGTAAATCTATGAATGTTATTTTGGACCAGTGACGTACAGACAGGACCACTAATTATTGTCCACTCACTGGTCCTGTGGTCTAGTGGGAAATTTTGAAAGGTTTCTTTGCCTGCTTAGTGGTGCTGAGGTTGCAGATATACTTCAAATGTAGCATTGAGGGCCATATTTTCAATTTTGAACCAGTTCTCAATGCTTTCAGGTAGCTATGAATTGGAACTGTATAAAAATAATGAAAAATGTGAAATAAGGAAGATTGTTTGTCTCATATATGCTGGACAAGCTACAAACTAATAAAATAAGGTTACTACTGGTCATTTAAAAACAAATGTCTAAATCTGCCAAGTAGAGAACTCCCAGTGAATGGTACCAGGACAGGTGACTTATGATTTCCATAAGTTGAGCACTGTTAGTTGAGGATAAACATGGAGGAAACTGTTTTTTGAGGTATAAGATAGTTTGGATTCACAAATTTTCTGTTTTCTCTGTGCAGACACCAACAATTGAATGGACATTTTTATGAAGTACAATATAACCATATACAAACAGATTATTTTGAAACTCTGTACAACCATTGAGAATATCTATGTTTGGATTATGGTTTCACTGTATGTAATGACAAAACCTGGAGGGAAAGGTCGTCTGCAAGGTCGTTGTGTCTTGAGCAGAAACCCAGGGCTGACAGTGTGAGTTGGTTGTGGGAGGAATCTGTCAGCCAGGGAGCCTTTTGTGTGAACCTAATCTGACTAGTACAGTGGAAGGAGGCAAAAACAGTCTGCAGAGTGCTTGAGCAATGTAATTGTGCAGTCCAAATGTAACAGAGGGAAAGAGAGGTGTCACCTACCAACTGCAGCCTCCAGCAGATATACTGGCTACAACACAGATATACTGGCTACAACACAGATATACTGGCTACAACACAGATATACTGGCTACAACACAGATATACTGGCTACAACACAGATGTAGATGAGTTGGGCTGAGTAATATACATTGATGTAGTCATACAGACACAGGCTCACACAGACACTAACACACAGACATTCAGACACAGACATTCAGACACACACACACACACACACACACACACACACACAGGTTGACACACAGACACACAGGTTGACAGACAGACACATGCGTTGACAGACAGACACAGGCTCAGACAGACACAAACACACAGACAAAAATACAGGCTCAGACAGACACAAACACACAGACACTCACACACACACACACACACACACACACACACACACACACACACACACACACACACACTCAGACTCAGGTTGACACACAGACACATGCATTGACAGACACAGACACAGGCTCAGACAGACACTAACACACAGACACACAGACACACAGACACAGGCACAGGCTCAGACAGACACAAACACAGACACACAGACACAAATACAGGCTCAGACAGACACTGGCTCAGACACAGGCTCAGACAAACACACAGGCTCAGACAGTCACACAGACACAGACACAGGCTCAGACAGTCACACAGACACACAGACAGATTATGTTTTGTATATCAAGTCAGAAGTTTTAAATCTGAAGTATTCAAGGGGCTCTTCACAGATGTGTTGTGGCCATTTTTATATGTTTTCTCCAATGTACCTTTATGCATATAGACGACAAGAATGGCATAAGGAAATCCTCTTCAATCAATCACTCCTTTCAGGACCAATGAATTGTATTGATACTGTTGTGAGAGGGGACTTCCACCTAGCACAAGAAAATTGCACTTGATGGAAGCCTGCTGTCATACCATGCCGAGACACTCCCTTTTGGTCCCCGTCCACAACTTTCAGACCAATCAGCTCTCAAAGAGGGTCAAACACACGACTTACTTGTTAAATCAAGTTCATTCAGTTGCTATTTGTTTTAAGGATCGAAATTTTACAGAAGTAAGAGTAAATGTATTCATGTTCTTTAAGATTTGAATTTGAACGTCATGTTCATCTTGGAGTTCATGCATTTTTGTGAAAAAAACACACATTCATTTCAAGATATTTGATTAAAAGTTTTCATGTCTTTTAATGCGATATTTGATAATATTATTTATGTTTGTATTTTTGTAATAAAAACCTATTCAATTCAACAATGTATTAGATAATATATGAGGATGCTTCGAATCAACTTGGTAAAATCAGTAAGCAAATTGTTTTTGTTAATTTTATTTTCAATATTGTATGTATGATCAAATAAGAAATATCTTTAGGTACTTTTATCGTGTTTTTCCAGAAATGTTGAAAAAAATAATTGTTTTTCAAATGAGATGTATGAACAGTAGTGAATTAAATACCGGTAGATACAGTTGCAGTCATTCAGGAATTGTCTTTTTATGAAGAAAATTTTATTTGTATAAGTAGAATTTATCTAATTCTATTACAACATATCAAGAATAATAATTAAAACCTTCAAGAATAAAATCTTTTTATCCACACCCACTTCAAATATGTAATGAAGTTATTATTGGTGATAATACATATTTCATGTATACCACAAGAAAATATACGCACTTAGAACCAAACAATCCCATATTTCATGGTAACACAAGTTGTTAATATATTAATTAGATTATATTGTGACATATCTGTTATCAATGTGTGCAGTGTTTATGCTTTTGGTGGTTGTAGCCAGCCATCATCCCACTGACGATATGCCTTTGAGAGATAAGATTGTAAAAGTATCCATATGTATTTTGAACATTGTCAAGGCACACCCTTTCTCTATTTCATCTGTGCTTCCTGCTGGAGCAGTGCTGGTGTTGCCTGTGTACGAGGAAACGTTGGATTTTGGCAAAGCTGCCCCACCCCCTAGAAACACCGAGCTTATTTGCCCTGCCGTGCCTTGGTAAACTCCGAGGTTGTGATTCGGGATAACCCATGATTAGTGAGTCGCTAGACAGGCAACGATGAAGGGGACGCCCTTATTAACATAAGATCTCGCTGGTTTCGGAAGCTAGTGTTTGCTGGCCATTGGACTTTAAATGTATACAAGATTAATTTGACATCTTAAGTGTTCCAGTAGTAATTAAGCTTTATTTGCAGGATGGTGTGATCTATATGTGATTTACTGTAACGAGACATGTTATTTTGGGAAAATGTGTATGGAATTAAAAAACAAAGAAATTGGGATGTTAGAAGAGAAGGCTATTTATCACTTGTATGCTTAATGGCCAACACCCTGGACTGAATGGAGTTGAAGGCGGTGTAGTTCGGAGTGTCAGGCCTGTAGACCAAACATCCCTTTATAGCTTTGGTTGTGGAATAGTCAAGTTATTCAAGGTCACAGTTTGGTTTTACTGCGGCATCTGTCACTGACTGATGTGCTGAAGATTTGGAAGTAAGTCAAATAGAAACTCATTCAGCTTTTAGTACCAATATATGTGTGTATGTGTGTGCATGTGTGTATGTGTGTCTTGTGATAGGTGATGCAGGGGATGCTTCTGTGTGACAAGTATTTAGTTTGATTATATAATTTCAATACAATCCACAATACAATCTACAATACAACATGCAATATAACACACAACACAATACAATGCACAATACAACAATGCACAACACACAATACAATGCACAATACACAACACAATGCAACATTATACACAATACAATGCAATACACAACACAATACAACAACACAATACAATGCACAATACAACAATATACAATGCAATACACAATACAAAATACAATGCACAATACAAAGTACAATACACCATACACAATCCAATCCAATACAATCCACAATACAATCCACAATGCAATCTTTCAGTGTTTTATATTAGTATATTTTCAAGGGTCCTCACAAGAAATGTGAGAATCCTGGCAAGAAGTCAAGTGGTATTGTGTACTGTGAGAAATGATACTTCTGTAATGACAGGACCTTTGTGTTTCATGTCAAGTGTTTGGTAGGATGAATATTCCTGTACATCCCAGCCTTTCTTCTTTGCATCCACTCTATATGTTTGTACATACTGGACAACCTCTGGTAAAACCCTGATTCATGCTCTTAGGACTTTTTCATAAGTATAGGCTCTTCGGAAGTTTAATTTTCATAAAAATTAGAAACCCGTGAAGATCTGGTTAGAATTGATCTTCAGCAACCCATGCTTGTCATAAAAGGTGGCTAACGTGAATGGACGGTCGGGTTTGCTGACTTGGTTGACACATGTCATCGTATCCCAGTTGCGTAGATCGATGCTCATGCTGTTGATCACTGGATTACAGACTGCTGTCATATAGTTGGAATAATGCCTAGTGCGGTGTTAAACAACAAACAAACATAACCACAAGAATCAAGACTTTATGCCTATGTTCAGCTCACCTGACAGTCAAGGTGAAATTTTGTAATAACTATCCCAAATTTAAGTGACCAAGTTGCTAAAAGAATTCTGATCTGATTTAAGTATGGCTGTCTTTATTGTTTCATAATTTGGGTGAGATTCGTTTTGCCTTATATTTTTATGGTTACAAATGATCATATGCATTTTAAATTACCTTGCATTTGTTTGGATTAAGATAATTACTTCTTATTTTATATATTTAATATTTTTGTTGTAATTGTGGGAACAATTTATCTGTGCATATTACGAATATATATATAGTTGTGAACTACTCAAAAACAGTTCTATATGTTCTCCTTGCTTAACACTCGAAAGGAAAGCACCAATTATTATTGTTAAAGTACTGCCAGAAATAGAAAAACAGTGTTTTTTCGCATTTATATCTACAATTTATGTAGTTGATATGTGAAAGTGTGAAATATCTGTTAAACTAAGTTCGGCCTAACTACAGTCTCAGTGGTAGGGAGATAGGAAACGTAGAAAAAGGACTTTACTGAGGAGAGATTAGTGCAGAAATGAGCAATGCTGTTTTTTTTAAGTCCAAAGCAGCTTATTTGGAACAGACCATGACTTTATGGAAATTAGTATGCGATGATATTGTATTACAAAGGACACTTTTTAAATGCCCATTTTAAAATTAAAGTTAGATTCTTTATAAACGATAGCTGACGTAAATAACAGTAACTTTAATACTGAAACTATTAAGGATGTTGCTACCAAGGAGTCTCACTAACACTATAAAAAGAAACAGGTAGGAGGGGTCGTCTCAAACGAGTTGTCTCAAACGTTATGTCAGGATGGGTGGTTGGGGTCGGGCTGGGGGATAGAGATATCAGCTGAGATAAGATAATCCTTTAGGGGAATTAAACTGGGGAAGCAAATGGCATGTCATAACTATTTACAAATAATATCCAGTCCTGTCGATCTTCGAGTGGGCATGCCACCTATATATTTTGAGACATTTAATAAGATGGCTGATTTAAGCTTTTCTATGGGTATTATACTCTTTTACATATCTCAACATAAACTTTATGAAAGAAAGACGCGTAAGATGATAATCAATAGATGAGACATTTTCAACACACATCAGAAAGCATAAAATATCTTTGAGATGACCCCTTGCGCCTGGAGGCAGCACATGCATTTCATGACAGGTGAGTCGACGGCCCGTCGTCATACCTGGCTGAGCGACCTAATTGCCATCTATAGTCTGATCTTTTGTTTTCAGCAGCTAGTCGTATTTTATTAAGGTTTGCCCGATTTTACGAGTAAACATGCTTTTCTGGATATCCTATTACGCATCCCACTGAACGCCCAGTTAGGCCGATGTGGGTTATTTCGACATATGCTATTTGCAATTGTGTTTTCTATATTTTAAGGATACAGAGTAACATCCTAAAAACATTTTTTTGTCGTGAAGAGGCTTACTTAACGGGATCTATTTCCGACAGTACTTTTAGTTGATGCTTGCTGTTGATCACACATACATGATATAGGATATTGCTTATGTATTGGAGTTGACATGAGACAGGGTCAAATTCTGTCATGATTGGCCCACTAACCCTGTTGTCTTGCATGTTATGATTAACAGATTGTTTTTCCACAACTTATCTGGCTTCAGGCATTTTATGCGAATAAAAAATGCTTTGCTTTCTTTTTTATGACAATTCATGCAAAGTAGTTGCATTTACAGGAAAATTGGACGTAGACAACTGACTATGATTCTTGATGTTAGTGATAGTTTGATGCATACATGTGTTAGTTTATTCTTGTTAACTATTTTTAAAAATGTAATCTTCTTCAGCTAATTGCTACGGTTGCATAGTTTGTCTTAATTGATGTGTTTTGTCATCTTATTATTAGGTGGTTTACACTGCATAAGTTGTTCCATGACGTATTAGACAAACATGAGTGCCAATTTGCATACTTGAGTGATAATCGGTTGGTTACAACATGTGACACGTCGCTGTCTTTGTTCGTCATATCATGACAGAAGGATCATTGCCTATGTTTTTAACTACTAGTTTGCTTTGATCTGATTTGACTGCTGTTGTGAGTGAGTGAGTTGGGTTTTACTCCACTTGTAGCAATATTCCAGTAGGCGGGGGACACCAGAAATGGGCTTCAAACATTATACCCCTGTGGACGATCGAACCCGGCCTTTCAGCTTGATGGCTGACTGCTGTAGTGGTGATGACTGAGGCATAAAATAACATTCACTCGCTAACTCACTACGTTCCCGCAGATGATATTTCTGAACCCACCATTGGCCCCTTCACATGTTGTACTACAAGCTTAACTTACTTCTTCTTCTCTTTTCATGACTCAGAACACATAATTTGTCCGTGATTATACTGAAACCTCTCTGATCGTATAGGAGTGTCTATTCATCTTTGTAATTACACCAACGTTATTTGCTTTGAGTGTTCAATGACATACAAATTGGCCAAACTGTACAAACATTCCGTCATGTACAAGAGGCAAAATTTGTTGTTTGGGACAGATTCCGGAAGTAATCAAGGGAGTGTCTCTGAGGATCCACCCTTATCACAGTTTCCTAGCTGTGTTATCAGCTACTGGCCCCCTCTGCATTACCACGTGGAACATCGGTGTGTCCACCTTCTCCGTGGAATGTCAGACCAGGATGCATGACTCCACTCCTCAGCATCACCGGTATTACTGAGATGTTGCTTCGAGACAGAGCAAACTTGGTCATTTGGGTCAGTTTGGCGGGTGGAGCTGCCTAGGGCGGAGTCTGTCACAGGCTTTGATGTTGCTGGTTGTTAGAGTTGCTGTAGCAGAGATACTGGTAGGTTGGGCATCTCTCTTTGGTTGCAGAGTTTTAACCCTTCTGTATTGTTTTGAGATGTAGAGATTCTTTGTTCTCAGTCTGTACTAAATACTTTTGTGACTAGTTATTATACAATGAATTTGTATGGTGCACTTTCCAAATTATGACGGCTCAAATGCACTTAGACCATGATCGATATTATTACTATCCCAGTCAATGGATCCATGTGCACGTGGTTTTCATTCTCACCTTCCTGGGGGGTAAGCAGCCTGTGGGTGGCAGACAGTTTCGTTCAGTGTCCTTACGCTAGAGATCTGTGAAGATACAGGTTAGAATTGATCTTCAGTAACCCATGCTTGTCCTCGTAAGAGGCAAGTAACGGAATTGGGTGGTCAGGCTCACTGACTTGGTTGACACATGTCGTCGGTTCCCAATTGCGTAGATCGATGCTGATGGTGTTGATCACTGGATTGTCTGGTGCAGACTCTATTATTACAGACTGCTTCCATATAGCTTGAATATTGCTGAGTGCAGCGTAAAACTAAACTCATTCACTTACTTAGCTTGCTAGACTTTGCTCTCGACATGTATTGACTATAAAAACATGGTAGCCCTCTTGACCAATGGTTGTTTCAATAGATATGGTCACTAAAGGTCATTACTTCCATGCTTAAACACAGGCTTATGATCTCTATAGGGCTAAGATCATTTTAAGGAGCTGGACCTAAACTAGTGGCTATGAAGTCAAAGTTACGTGTTTCTTCTAAAAACTATCTTGACTTATGTTGACATTGACTCGTAGTAATTGAAGCATTAACATTGCTATGTAACCTTGTAAGTTCAGTTGAAGTATTCTTTCTCAATGCACAAAACTATCAGAGTGAGTGAGTTTGGGTTTAATACCAAGGCCCCGTTTTACAAAGCTGTCAGGGCGCTACGACTGTCGTAACTCCTATACTGTAACATAGACTTACGACAGTCGTAGTGCTACGACTGTCATAACTCTTAAACTGTAACATAGACTTACGTAGTGCTACGACTGTCATAACTCTTAAACTGTAACATAGACTTACGACAGTCGTAGTGCTACGACTGTCATAACTCTTAAACTGTAACATAGACTTACGACAGTCGTAGCGCTACAATTGCTTTTTGAAACAGAGCCCAGTTGTATCATGGTGTGTTTAATGTGGGAGGAAAGACCGAAGTAATGCAGGTCTCATCACTTTGGTGGAACCCACAAGTACTCGGCCATCCATACACCCCAGCCATGTCTATAAAGTAACTACTGGTATTAAGAGATCAACTGATATCTAGAAATGTCGCCTGGCCGTGCAACATATAGTACCCGTAGGTTCTTGGATAGGAGGTTGGTGGGGTAGCCTAGTTGCTGAAGCATTCGCTCGTCATGCTGAAGGCCCGGGTTCGATGTCCCACATGGGTACAATGTGTGAAGTCCATTTCTGGTGTTCCCTGCCGTAATGTTGCTGGAATATTTCTGAAAGGGGCATAAAACTAAACTCACTCGTTCTTGGAAATGCTGACTTGCCACCACACCTAATGGCTGGATGGTGTGTATTTGTAAGATGAGACTGCACACTGCACACTGCACAAATGAACATTACGTGATAGAACTGATTGAGTTTGACGTGGGAGCTGTCTAAATAGAGGAAGGGCCTGACTCAATTCTACCTTCACTGGATCCTGGAGTGTGGCGATATGTTATTCATTTGATCAGGAGCAAAGAGTATAAAGCTCATGACCCTTGCCCATATATTGCTCGCTCTCACTCACTCACTCACTCACTCACTCACAATTCCCATATATTGCTCAATCACCCACTCACTCACTCACTCACTCACTCATTCACAATTCCCATATATTGCTCACTCACTCACTCACTCACTCACAATGCCCATATATTGCTCTCACTCACTCACTCACAATGCCCATATATTGCCATATATTGCTCACTCACTCACTCCTCACCCCATATATTATTGCTCACTCACTCCTCACAATTCCCATATATTGCTCAATCACTCACTCACTCACTCACTCATGCCCATATATATTGCTCACTCACACACAATGCCCATATATTGATCACTCACTCACTCACATTGCCCATATATTGATCACTCACTCACTCACACACAATGCCCATATATTGCTCTCACTCACCTCACAATGCCCATATATTGCTCACTCACACTCACCCCATATATTGCTCACTCACTCAAATTACCATATATTGCTCCTCTCACTCACACACAATGCCCATATATTGCTCACTCCTCCTCAATGCCCATATATGCCCATATATTGATCACTCACTCACTCACTCACAATGCCCATATATTGCTCACTCACTCACTCACTCACAATGCCCATATATTGCTCTCACTCACTCACAATGCCCATATATTGCTCACTCACTCACCCACTCACTCGAAATTACCATATATTGCGCTCACTCACAATGCCCATATATTGCTCACTCACTCACTCACAATGCCCATATATTGATCACTCACTCACTCACTCACATTGCCCATATATTGCTCACTCACTCACTCACTCACATTGCCCATATATTGCTCACTCACTCACTCACTCACAATGCCCATATATTGCTCACTCACTCACTCACTCACATATTACCATATATTGCCCATATATTGCTCACTCACAATGCCCATATATTGCTCACTCACTCCTCACAATGCCCATATATTGATCACTCTCACTCACAATGCACTCATTGCTCACTCACAATGCCCATATATTGATCACTCACTCACTCACTCACTCACATTGCCCATATATTGCTCACTCACTCACTCACAATGCCCATATATTGCTCGCTGACACTCACTCACTCACTCACTCACAACGCACCGCAGGGAATGGAGTGTAGTGATATGTAAAGAACATGCACAATGTGTACAACCAGTACTACAAGCAGGTTTTGTTCTGCTAAAGAAAACTATTTTCCTTCACACAAGCATGCAAATAGGATCAACATACGACGTGTGAGGGTGTAAGATGTGTGAGGCAGTACGACATGTGAGACAGTGCATGCTTCACATAATGCTGGCAGCCGATGGAGATAAGCTAGTCTATTTTCTGGATGGGGAGGAAGACTTTGGAAAAAATGGATTTCTTGGCACAAATCTTTTATGTTAAATGACGAGCATTTCTTACAATCATAATTAAAAAATACATTTTGTGGCTCCAGAAAGGTAATCCTTAATGCTGGAGTGGTCAAAATTGACATTTCTGTATAAAAAGTGTACTCCTTTGACAGAGCAAGTTATGAATGTTTGGGGGTAGCCTTGCAAGTGATATGTTTCCTTGGCTTGCCTATGATCAGATTCTGCTCCCTGCCTTGATATTGTTGGAACATTGCTAAAAGTGGCATAAAACCACTCTCTCTCTCTCTCTCTCTCTCTCACTCACTCACTCACTCACTCACTCACTCACTCACTCACTCACTCACTCACTCACTCACTCACTCACTCACTCACTCACTCACTCACTCACTCACTCTCACTCACTGTTACTTTACACTGTTCGGATTATGTGTGCTTGACCTTCTCCACACCTTCTGACATCATCAGTTGACTCCCCATGACATTTCCCCAATGACCTTCAAAGCTCACAGCCCTAGTCCTGCATGGTACTTGAATTAGGTCCGTACTTATTTCGTAATAAACGCCAGAAGGTTGGTGGTTCGATCCACTGCTGTGTCATACCAGAAGACGTTAAAAGATGGCAGTTGTTGTTATCCTGCTATCTCCAGGGTATAAAACTGAGGGGTCATCACAGAGGCAGGGTAATGGGTCTCAGTGGGGCTATCCATGCCTTCTGGAGTCACAGTAGGTCTGCAATATAAACTAGCAGACGTCACAACCAGGACAAGCTGCCACACACAGATACATGCTTGTTGTTATGTAATAATAATAAAAATAATAATGTTAATATCTGTATAGTGCCTATTCTAACAAATTGCACAAAGGTGCTCAGGCAAAGTAAAGGCAGTGTCAAAAAACTGTGTTTTAGCAAACTCTTAAACTGGTCAAGTTCCCATAATTTGTGGATGTTGTTTGGGAGATTGTTCCACAATGTGGGTCATGCTTTGGAAAAGATCTGTCACCATTGGTCTTTCTTTTAGTGGGTGGTATCTCCAATATGCGTGATCATCTATTTCTCAGAGTCCGCCTGAGTGAAATATTCTTGAAAGCGATTTTCAACCCCATTTCAACTCACTGCATAATAAACACTGTGTACATGAGACACCATTAAATTTGTCTCGATCAAAAAGGTTATAATGTCAACCCATCTTCAGCCATGATCTTATCTTGAAGGTTTCAGCTCAAATGACTGGTCGCCAAGTGGCTGTAAATGTGCCTTGATTTTAAGCCAAGTGAAAAGCCACCTCTTGGTACCCTACTATACATACAGGGGCAGATAATAACTATTTTCCATGAGTGCGGGATGGAGGGGTAGCCCAGTGGTTAAGCGTTCACTCGCCATGCCGAAAGCCTGGGTTTGATTCTCCACATGGGTACCATGTGTGAAGCTTATTTCTGCTGTCAACCGCTGTGATGTTGCTGGAATATTGCTAAAACCCAACTTACTCACTCACTCACCCATATCATGAGATATCCTCAGTAATATTGAGTGTCACACAGACTTTAAACTTAATTTGTCCTCACACTTTCAACAATGTAAAGATTTGGTAGCAAGTAGAATTGTGCCAATTTGTAAAATATTGAACATGAAGGCCTCAATATTCGCAGTTTTGATCTGTTCACAGTATTGTTTAAATTTGAATTTGAAGTTTTGATTTGATGTCCAAAATGGCAATGTTCGGATGGATTGTGAAACGGAAACACTGCTGATAGTTTAACAGGATGTGATAGTTATCTAGCAAAATTTGTCATCAGATGATGCACCATATGAACTGTGGTGTCCGCTATTCCATTAATGAGGTTGAGTTTAGTTTAACGCTGCACTCAGCAATATTACAGATATGTGGCGGTGGTCTGTAAGTATTTGAGTCTGGACCAGACAATCCAGTGATCAACAACATGAGCATTGATCTAAGCAATTGGGAACCGATGACATGTGCCAACCAAATCAGTCCGCCTGACTACCCGATCCCATTAGTCGCCTCTTACGACAAGCATGGGTTACTGAAGACCAATTTTACCCTGGATATTCATGGGTCCTTGATAAAGTGGTAGGTCCGGGTTAGAACTGGTTCCTTGCAAAATCTGCTGGTCGTCATCGGTTGGTAAATCGTAGTGACACGTGATCGTGTAATCATATGATGGTGTCGCTGGAATATTACCGAAAGCGGCGTAGAACCATTCTCACTCACTTTCAAATAAGAAGATTGGTGAACAATTAATTGCCTTGGTTAAGCATTATCATATTATGTGTTGTTAGGGAAGCAGTGGTAAGTTCTAATGGAGTATGAACGTACACAAAGACAGCCAGACAGAGGTAGTTACTTCTTTTAAGAGGTGTCTAGGGTGTTTGGGTAGCCTTATAATTAAAGGATTATTGGATTGGTTTGTAATTCTCAGTCACACGTTGTCATGTGATCATACAGTGATAGTGTGCATTACTCGTGATATAAATCAATGGATTGTCAAGTCAGTTTGATATTTCTGTTATTATCTCATCTGATGAAGAATTTAAAATTGTAGATCATCATTTCCAGTAATGGTATGTAAATGTCATGTCGTTATTGACTCACTCATTATTTCCAGTTTGTTAACCTGTAGCAATTTTGATGTAGTATCTGACTGCGCACAATACATTTAATAGTAGTTTTCATGAAACATGTATCTGAGAATGTTAAGTATATTCTTCGTAAGTGCACATTATGAGCTATAAAGTGTGGTATATTGTCAATCCAAATTGAATTCAGTTTGAATATTTCAATATAATGATGTCATAATAATGATGCTAATGATTCAGAATTCATGATGTTAATAGTCAATCATAACCAGTTTGGGTTTGTAATAATATCAGGTACAATTACTGTCAAATGACAATGTCATGATGCTGGAAGTGTCCTTTTGTAGAAGTGGCGTGGGTGTGAATATCCTTCCTAGTACAACATGGAGCCCCATTGTTACTGGGCTGCTGCGTCCCACAATGTAAAGCTGTTCAGTGAGGATGTTTCATTCATGCTACACGGATGTGTATTAGACAGTTTGTCTATTGATTCCTGTGACGCACCTATCGACATAAATAATTTTCTGTTTTTACTGTAGCCATTGTCAATTGATGATGTATACAAAGCGGTTAACAGATTTGTGAGTTATATGATCTATAGTATTGAATTATGCTTTGATTCATATTGTGTGATTGAATTGAAAAAATCTTATCTTGATTCTGATTGATTTCTTTTGGGTAACGTTTACTGCAGCCATTTGGCTACATCAGGGTGGTGGGGTAGCCTAATGGTTGAAGCATAAGCTCAGTACACTGAAGACCCGGGTTCGATTCCCCACATAGGTACAATGTCTGAAGACCATTTCTGGTGTCCCCTGCCTTGATATTGCTGGAATATTGCTAAAAGCGGCGTAAAACCATACTCACTCACTTTCATGTACATCATATGAAAAGTTTGGTGAACACTTTGTTAGATAAGCATTGTCAGATTATGTGTTGTTAGGGAAGCAGTGGTAAGTTCTAATGGAGTATGAAAATAGACAAAGACAGTCTCAGTTAGTTCTTTGAAGAAATGGCTTGGGGTGTTTGGATTGCCTTATAATTTATGGATCTTGCTAAGAACCAGGGCCTAGATTTTCGAAGCTCTCTTAACGCTAAGATAGTCGTAAGTGCCATACATTAACATTAACTTACGACTATCTTAGCGCTAAGAGAGCTCCGAAAATCTAGGCCCTGGTTTTAGTTCACCACATGGGTACAGTATGCGAGGCCCTTCGAGGCCCCTAATTTGATATTGCTAAAAGTGGAGATGAACCATAGTTATTTCACTTAGTCAAGTATCTCTACATTATGATGCATTAAGCCACCCAGGATTTGCGACAGCCACACCTCTGCTGAAGATACTCTTGTTAACTACCTTGGTCTCACTGTCTATGTACATGTCCAGATCTTTGATGAGTATTCTTGGGTTAGCATAGACTGCTTGATCGCAATGAGTGAGTGAGTATAGTTTTACGCGCTTTTAGCAATTTTCCAGCAATATCATGGCGGGGGACACCTGAAATGGGCTTCACACTTTACCCATGTGGGGAATCGAACCCAGGACTTTGGCGTGACTAGCGAACGCTTTTACCACTGGGCTACCCCTACGCCCCCTGATCGCAATGAAGACGCGTATATCAGTAACTGGATTTTCTGATTAGTTGGTTGTTTTGTTGTTAAACACCGCACCCCGCAATATTCCAGCTATATGGCGGCGATTGGTAAATAATCGAGTCTGGACCAGACAATCCGTAGTTAATAGCATGAACCTCGATTTACGAGTTGGGATACGATGACACTTGTCAACCAAGTCAGTGGCCATGACCACCTGTTAGCTGCCTCTTATGACAAAGGTATAAGTATCAAAGATCAGTTCTAAATTGGATATTGACGCGTTGCTTTTTCTGAACCAGACATGGATTATTTACAGCCAGCCATCACATTAATAGAATATTACTTTGTACAGTGTGGAACAACAAACAAACAGAAGAAGCAAACACGTGTGGTTTCCCAAAGACAATGCCACGTATTCAGTTACTGGTGGTGAAATGACCTCATTTGTACTGTTATACATGGATGTCCTGAGAGTCATTCATGTCATAAGCTGGTATTATCGTATTTAGTAAAACGAAACCCTTTAGTATGTAATTTTTGCAAAGACTTTCATCTTTAATTTCAAGCACAGCTCAAATTAACAAAGAAAGACACACACAAAGCATTCTTTTCATGGCAGCATGCATGCGTATACGAAGGCACTGTACATACCGACTCTGCATTATTACACAGGATGCTCCGTCTATCGATCCCTGAAAGTGTGTCAGCCTCTTCATAAAAACATTCATTGAAATCATTCAAGCATATTGATTATTAGTGATGGGCATAAAGGAGTATCTTCTTCTGCTTCGTATGCAATCTGACAATTAGATTCCGCTGAATTATACCTGTGGATAGGACGTTGAGTACAATACATATGGTTTATTTCTTTGAACCCACGAGTTAGCCTGACGAGATGATGCTGAACCTCAATGTCGCCCTCAGCTTCAGAAGTAAGGGCTGTCATTGAAATTGAAATATCAATACATCGATACAATGTGTCAAATCATAGAACTGGGAGCGAAGGTTAGGATTGGTGTAAATCCATTCTGGTCTTACAAGGCGAGTTAATGCATTGGTTGGTCACACTCGATGACTTGGTTGATAGAGGTATTGTACCCGACCATTGTTATTAATTGTAGTCATTATCTGTATGGTGCTTGATTATTTATAGGCTGCAACCCATGTATCGGTCTTCAGCATCCCATGTTCGTCGTAAGAGGTGACTTACACGTACAGGTGGTAAGGCTTGCTGGGTTGGTTGACACATGTCATCGTATCCCAATTGTGTGGATCGATGCTCATGACATTGATCACTGGATTGTCTGGTCCAAACTGGATTATTTACAGACTGAAATAGTGCTGAGTGTTAAACAGCAAACAAACAAAATGTACAGGCTTCTGTCATGTTGTTGGAATAATGCTGAATGTGCATTGAAGTTCAGACACACATTCAAATCTACAAATTACAAATATGAATGAGTGAGTGAGTTTAGTTTAGTTTTATGCCACTTTTAGCAATATCACAGCAGGGGACACCAGAAATACGTTTCACACATTGTACCCTTGTGTGGAATCAACTCTGGGTCTTTGGCGTGACAAGCAAACGCTTTTACCACTAGGCTACCAGACTGCCCACAAATATGAGTGATATATTGAAAATGTTTGTTACCTGGGAAAATGTAATTACAGATATCAGTCAACAGTTGTCTCCGCATGCTAGGTATGTCTTAAATGAGAGAACTAATGTTGTTTATTTCCATAGCCACAATGATTTACTCAACTAAGAAATATGATAAACAAAGATGATAATTTACTAAAGTGTTGGGAATCATGACGTTTAAGACATTATGCCTACTGTGGTTGTATTCTACTGATCGAAGTCAAGTCTGTTTGTTTTGGATAGTCCCTTGTCATGGATAGAGTCCATTGTCATGGATAGAGTCCCTTGTCATGGATAGAGTCCCTTGTCATGGATAGAGTCCCTTGTCATGGATAGAGTCTGTTGTCTGTCAGGGACAGTCTATAGTCATAGATTATAAGTCTTTAGTCTGTCAGGGATAGTCTGTAGTCTTAGATTATAAGTCTTTAGTCTGTTAGGGATAGTCTGTAGCCACTCACAGATAGTCTGTTATCACAGACTCAATTCTCGATCAGCTTCTTGCCTTCTTCCAAGGTCTATTTATGTGATTCACTAGAGGATAATGAATTGTAATCAAGGTTAGCTTATTTGATAATGTTTTTGCATTTTGTTGCCGCTGAACGTCTCTTCTCCGAAATGGCTGAACGGATGCAAGTTGTGCAGGGAGTTTGGCCCCTTAATGTGTCGCAATTTTTCTTCATGGCTTTTAATGAAACAACTGACTGAGAATGGAACACGATTCTTTCTTTTTTCGTCTTCAGAAGCCTCAGCTCTTTGGTTGAAGATAAGTAGCAGTGTACTCGGGCTCAGACTGAATGATTTGTGGTTTAGTGTTTTTCACATAAAAAAAATCAAACCTAATTCAGACGATGTTTATAAATCTCGTCTTCACAAGGCACTGGCAGCTGCGACGTTATGTAAATGATATTATATCACCACTGACTTTAAAACATTTGTAGGAGTATCAGTCCTGGCAGCCAACACATGATTTTCCAAAAATAACAGTTTTAATACTCTGAAAGTGTTGTACTAAACAAATCGTGAATGCAGTGAGGCTTTTCATTGATGTGTTTTATCATTGACTTGTCCTGGGTGCACCTCCCGTCGTGAACATCCAAACCCTAACTCTCACCCTATAAACCCTTTAGAAGCTCATTTTGCATAAACATTTACTGGAGGTCTCCACAATTTGTTTTTATTAACATATTTTGACTCTTGCGGAATAGTGCCCACAGACATTCTTGCTTTTCTGAAAATTAACAGACCAAGACATGTTGGGAAATTTAGACTATTTCTGTTCTTTTGGTTGTTTGGATTTTTTGTTTCAGGGTCTATAAATCAGTGTTTCAACTTTTCAATTTCACTGGTCACATTCTACAGACTCCCTTACCCTGCTGTGTAAGAAATTGCATGAATTTAAAATGACACTGTCTGTGCCATGCTAGTCAGGCAGTGCCCCTTCTGGATGTTTGCTAGGAAGTATTTTGTTTTCACAGCAAGCTCACAATGCCCAATGTGTTGGCCTGTTTCATATTGAAGTCTGCATTGATTCCTTAACAATGTCAGAAACCATCCTATTGTTTACTGTAGAGCTATATTAAGAATCATTGTTGTTTTAATTAGGATTGCAAAAAGAAAATTTCTTTTGATTAAAAAAAATGTAGATTCTGATGAATTGTTGTTAACAACATGCAATGGTCATAGGAATATATTTGATGAGGAGAAGGTGACAGCTGTAATTGTCCGGTGTATAAGTTATTTGTCTTGGCATTTAATTTAAGAACTTTGTTATATCAATGAACACAGATGATAAAAGTAGACTGGGATTTTACAAGCATGACCACAGAGTCGATGAGCAGAAGCGGACGGTCAAACTTGCTTTTTTGGTTGATGGGAACTTGAGTGAGTGAGTGAGTTTAGTTTTACGCAGCACTCAGCAATATTCCAGCTGTATGGCGGTGGTCTGTAAGTTATCAAGTCTGGACCAGACAATCCAGTGATCAGTGTCATGAGCATCGATCTACCAATTGATACGATGACATGTGTGAACAAAGTCAGCGAGTCTGACCACCTGATCACATTAGTCACCTCTTACGACAAGCATGGGTTACTGCTAGTGGGCAGTGGGGTAGCCTTGTGGTTAAAGCGTTTGCTCATTGCATAAAGACCTAGGTTTGATTCCCCACATGTGTGATATTGCTTAAATGTTGCTAAAAGCAGCGTAAACTAAACTCACTCACTCACTCACTCTGCCATGCTACAGTTGATGTATTCAATATAAAAGCTCTTGTAGTCTTCATACCCTAAAGCATGAATTTAAAAAAAGAGTCCCACTAGATTCTAGATAATGATTTTGCATTAGTCCAGATTGCTTCAGCTCTGGGAATTAAGGAATGTTCTGGGCTCCATGTGAATTACTGAATATATGTCGATATATATTTTAAAGGAAGATAACTTTATTTCTGGGACTGAATGTCAGTGTAAATGCTGTTGTTGATGGTAAGATTGTCAGAGTTCAAGAAGGATAACGCTAATGGTTCTATAGGAACAGATATAGGATACATACACAATATGTAATATAGGTAGGTTAAGATAGCAGGTGAATAGTGTTGAATGAAACTGCCAACAGCAGTACAGCTATGCATCACATCAGCCTATAAATAATCAAACTTGGACAAGCCAATCAATGCTTGATGTTATTAGTAACACACTACCCTGAGAGGGTCTAGGGAGAGTTTCCCTACAAACCATGAGTAGGGTGATTCGGGGACTAAGTGCTTTATGGTCATAAAGTTATTTATAGGTCATCCCCTCCCACAATATAGTTCAATAGAGTTGACAGTCTGTGCCTGGGGGTCATGTTCTAATTAACATCCCCATCCCCACCCCTTCCTCAACCTGTCAGGGTTCACATTGCCCAGGGTTAAATGTCTTCAGACACCTCTACCCTGACCTACTAGCACCCCCACCCTGATGTATCTCCCCTATGATTGCCTCCTGCCTCATCAACTACCTGTACTCCACCCACAAACAACCATCACTCCACCTTCCTCACCTGCCATCATCCCTACTCTCTACCCTCTTCACCTCCCTTCCTCCTGCCCTACCAACCATTGTCTTCACCTCCCCACCCACTCCCCCAACAGCCATTGTCTTCACCTCCCCACCACTTCCCCCCACCAACCATTGTCTTCACCTCCCCACCTCCACCAACCATTGTCTTCACCCCACCCCCACCAACCATTGTCTTCACCCCCACAAAACATTGTCTTCACCCCTTCACCCCCACCAAACATTGTCTTCACCCCACCAACCATTGTCTTCACCCCACCCCCACCAACCATTGTCTTCACCCCCACCAACCATTGTCTTCACCCCTTCACCCCCACCAAACATTGTCTTCACCCCACCAACCATTGTCTTCACCCCACCCCTACTCAAAGACTACCCCACAATCTGACTGACGTTCTCCATGTCCCAGTTTGGGGGAATCAGTGTTGGATATGCCCCCTCCGAAAACAGTTTACCAATGTTTTACTAAATGTAAATCTAAATTGACTTTCATACTCCACTCCACCCCCACCCCGAAGTACTTCCTACATGGGATTATAAACTGTTATACCACCACCCTCACAATTAGTTCCTTTAACCCTCAGGTCATTCCTGTTGGAGGATTGATCTCCACCCCTTCACCCCTTCACATCCACTCCTACCCCAAACCCTCTCCAAGCTGTCAGAGTTTGCAGTATTCCCTGGTGTTTTATCAGCGAGATAACTCTGATAGGGTATGATCATTATGTGTGTCTATGAATTATAGCCTTGCCTTTAGTGAGATAAATCAATTATCCCATCTTCTATGTTCCTATAATTGCTTCATGTCAGTCTCAGCCACAAATATTCCTTCCTGAAGTGTCATTTTATGAACAATTGTAATTTTAATATTGTGATAATTAAATTGGGATATTCATATATTGTCTTATTTATGTATAATTTGAATATTGTACACTTTTTATACTTTTAGTCAAGTTATGAATCGTTATCTCATTAACCGTATAAAATAGGTTCAAAGTCAAATAATAATTCCGGGCTATTGAGGGCAAGGCAGGAAAACCCGTTATTACCTCGTTGTAAGCACAACCAAAATTAATAGCCTCAGTTAACGCACTGACATAAGCATTTGAGGTAAACATCCCCTTGTAGCGTTATAACGAGGTATAGGCGTAGACTGCACCAAATACAACACAGCACTGTGTGGCCATGTTTTCCTGCTATAGAGGGCCTCACCCACTCAGATGTAAACACAGCTATCGACCAATCATCTGCCCTACTTCATCAGGCACGACTCTGATGTAATGTGAAAATGATCGCCTTCCGTGCCGCTCCCAACCACTCCCACAATTCCCCTCTCCATGCAAGCATACCACCACAGTCGCCTGACTCACTGGCTCACCCCCCTAAGCTATTGAGGACAATATTCAGCCAAGGGCAGGCACGTCCCACTAGTTTAGCTCAACCTCAGTTTGTAACTGGGTCTCCTGTCTTCTCTAGGCTTTCTCAATTCTAAAACTTGGATTTGTGTGTAAAAGCTGTACTGGAATACCTTGTGGAAACAGATTATTCAGAGATGCTTTTTGTGAGTATATTGCCAAATATAAGCTTTTCTTTCGAATATGGTGGCACTGTTGAAGTTCCCTTGATGAAAATCTTGGCAAGGGAGTGGCCTTATATCGTTTGTTATGGCAAGATTCTATGTATTCAGTGCTTGTTTGAACAGATGTTACGTTCAGTACCACCTCTGTAAAGTTAACGGTTGTCAATTAGAACGCATGTACTGTCTACTTGGTAAAGATTTTGAAAAGCCGAGGGTCCCAATGTTTGAGGGCCAACTTCTTGTCAACACTTTCTATTGTCGTCAACCTTTCGAGAAGCTTGGATTGTATAGATACATTTCTGTGAAGCATTTATCATAATATTTCCTCAACAAATAGAATAATTTCATTATTATTTGATATACTTTTGGAAAATTATACCGAGTGGGTGTGGATAAAGTATATCTTTATCACATTTGATTTATTAATGAGAGAAATTGGGTGTGGCCTCTCTTGCCATTTATTTTCATGAATTATAAGACAGATGTTATTAATTGAAGGATCTATTTTTGATCTCACACTTTAATACGATGCACTCAAAATGTTCCTTGGAACAAGAAAACATGTTTCAAAAATATTTTAATTATTTGATAAGCAGTTACCTATAGTTTTTAATAGTCTTAAAATTAATAAAATTAAAATTGTTGTTATTGACTTTTTAAATATCTATTGGTGGCAGATGTTGAATCAAAAGATGTTAAAATGTTGAGGTCGCGGTAATACTACACATATAACTTGCTATGAGGTTATGTTTTGTGTGGTAGTTTGAATATTACAATCAGTTTATTATAAAACTTTCATGTTGTTGTACATAATTGTGTTTACAGAATGCCAGAGTATAAAAAATGAACTAAGTATGACATTAAACTGGACATATTCTTTTGTGTGCTTGAATACTTTGATATTTCTTGTACAGCTAATGATATATTTCCAGTTGTTCATGCCTTAATGCATCGTGTGTACAAAGTGGCTTGTTACTGAAGACACGAGTGTACAGCTTGAGCCTATTAAAAAAGTTTGGTCTTGTACACTTAGCAATATTAGTCCATACGTAAAACTAAAAAATACTGAAAATGATGACAAACCACAGTTTTACAGTCAAGTAGCCAGTGTACTGTGTGCAAGTACCCTGTTAAACATATTATTATTATTATAGGATGGGATATTTATATAGCGCACATATCAATGTAAATATTTTGTTGTATTGTTGACATGCCTGTTACAATAACTGAGAGATTGTTTCAGGGTAAGTTGTCATTATTTATTATGGATGTATATGGCATTGATAAGCGTTCTTGTACTTGACCACTCATAAATACATAAATTAGCTGTTTAGAAACACCCACCCCACCCTGATGTAAGAAGTAACAATCTACTTACAGCAGGCTCTGACCTCTGTAACCTCTACACCTTGTCCCTACCCCCAGAACTCTCCTACACAAGTAGTATGTAGTCAGTATTATTCCTGTTTCATGGGCCCCGGGGTAGCCTAGTGGTTAAAGTGTTCGCTTGTTAGCTGAAGATCAGGATTCGTTTCCACATGGGTACAATGTTAGAACCCATTTCTGGTGTCCCCCGCCGTGATATTTCTGGAATATTGCTTTAAGCAGCGTAAAACTAAACTCAGTTTATTATTCCAGTTCAAATTTGTCTTCCCTTGTAGGCTTCTACTGGATGGGATAATAACTGGATTTATTTGTGGTTGGCAGTCAACAATATTCCAGCTATTTGTCATCAGTCAGTTAATAATACAGTCTTGACCAGATAATCCAGTGATTCATACATTTCCATTCAACAGTAACAGTATTTTTTTTTTTATTTGTTCTAAAAAAGTTTGGATTGTGATGCAAACATTTTTTTAACTGAAAATTTGAAAATTATACTGACACTGACGTAAAACAAGGCTCACTCTCTAATCAGTTTTGTTTTTGCTTGATGTGTGTTGGTGAGGTAGCCCAATGGTTAAAGTGTTGGCTTGGCACAACAAAAGCCTGGGTTTGTTTCACATGTGGTTACAATGTGGTAAATCCATACCTGGTGTCCACCTTGCGTTGATATGCCTGGAATACTGCTGAAATTTAACTATGTACAATAATAGATGTAGTTTTATTTAATAAATGATTTTATTCCCATTACATGTACTGAAAGCAGCTACCGCAGTCAAGTTGTCATGTCGCAGGAATCCATATTAAAAAACATTAGTTTGATCCACGCTAGAGAGTATCATCATCTTCCTGTCCGTCTGACTCTTTTTTAAAAAAAAGTGCAATTGTTTTTTTGTCGTTTTCAGCATTCCCTTGACACAATGACGGAAGACCGCAATCCCAGTGCCCACACCCATCCTGACAAACGCCCAGACATTCACTGCGACATGGATGGCTCCAGTGGCACCAGCACCCCTCAGTCCTTATCGCCAGGGTTGGAGGACCCTGCCTACCCCATAGACAGTATTCCTGAGGGAGTGTATGCCCCTACGCCCATTGAGGCCGATTCCAGTATTAACACAGTAAACTTGAACAAAAGTTTACATCGACCATCTCATCAAAATGACGCAAGGTACAACCTTATAAAGCTGAGTCAGATCAAATCTGCGTTTGCAAACCGCAGTCCGAATCACTCCAGTAGTGGAACTGTGGGCCAGATGTTTGCGTTGAAGAAACGCATCAAGACGGAAGCGGTGAATGGGGACTATGAGGTGGCTTTTAACTGCTCAAATTCAAATGGTGCTGATGATGTAGTGATTAAACAGGAGCCGATTGATGATGATGAGGAGGAAGAAGATGATGATGATGAAATGGATGAAGAAATTGAACGTGTCCACGTCCCCGTTACTAATCGCCCAGTGAAGAGAAATAAAGACGGAAAGGTTTGCACTTTTATGTCAATTTTATAGAATTTGTCGTTTATATCAGGTCTAGAAATTTCTTTTCAGGACAATTACTCTTACGCTTCAATTTAGCGAGACAAATGTTGAATGCATTTTTTTAATGCCAGTTTATTCATTGGTCCATGAAATATAGAAAAGTGAAAACTGAGTCCGTTACATTTTTCTGTAACCTGATTGTGTTAATGTGTTGTCTGCCTTGCACCAGTCTCGATATACTTTTTAGTATAAGTCATAACTTCTAGTTTATGTGAATAGTAAGAGCAAGTTGCCCCTTTGAAGGCTGGCGTTCTGGGCCCCGTTTCACAAAACTCTTGTAAACCTGAGATTTCGTAACTTTTCTCTAGCATTCGTACCTCCTATACTGTAGCATAGGAAGTACGAGATCTTAGGCTTACGAGAGCTTTGTGAAACTCTGAACTGTATGCTTACCTTGAAGTGCCCATTATATTGATACAATTACTACACTTAAGGACTTAGTTTTAGTACAGACTTGGAGCAAGGCTAGTGTGTGGTCATACCCCAGAAATCTTCTTTGGGAAAATCCAGGACAGACAAATATGTCAGTGACCTGGTTGTGTCATGGGCTCCCAGCTGTGACTTTGTTGTTTAATGCGGCGTCATACACAGGCACTCAGTGGAGTAGCCCAGGCGTTAAGGCTTTCACTCATCACCCTGAAGACCCTTCGTATAACTGTTACACGACTACGACCTCTGTATTTGCAGCTGTAATTCCATGTTGGTAGGGTCACAGGTGCTAAGAGTCTCAGGTTTTACAAATTTCTCGTCTGAGATATATCTGTTAGCTCTGCAAGAAATTTACGAGCATGGGTTCGAATCCAGTTTTGTACTTGAGAAGTCTCCACATCCACATCAAGCTAATATGCCATCGTATAACTGATATGCTGTCCAAAGTGACGTAAAACTGAACTCACTCAATCCCTCTTTGTAGGTTTTTCCCCATTTATCTTTTCTTGTTAGTCCGACTCTTCATAATTACAATTAATACGATACCTCAAATACATCAAACAATAGTACAGGATTTCGGTCGTTACATTATGGATTTCTTCAAATTTCAACTGAAGTCTTTCTCATTATTGATAACAAGTTGAGACACTAATAGTGGACCCGTGAAGATCCGGGGTAGAATAGGTCTTCAGCAACCCATGCTTGTCATAAAAGGCGACTGCTTGTCGTAAAAGGCGACTAACAGGATCGGGTGGTCAGGCTCGCTGACTTGGTTGACACATGTCATCGGTTCCCAATTACGCAGATCGATGCTCATGCTGTTGATCACTGGATTGTCTGGTCCAGATTCGATTATTTACAGACCGCCGCCATATAGCTGGAATATTGCTGAGTGCGGCGTAAAACTCAACTCACTCACTCACTCACTAATAGTGTCAGACCATAATCACTCACACATACTATACCTGTCAGGACACTAGGTTCCCAGCAGCCTTTGCTAGGCAAAAATGGTCGCAAGATGGATTGGGTAGTCTTGCTCAATGACTTGCTTGATGGCATCCCGTCGCTCCTCAATAGCAGGGATCTTGTGCATAGTGTCAGTCACTGGATTGTTTGGTCCAGATTATTATATTATTATAATGAATTTCTATGATGCCTAGTATCTCAACTTGACGCTGTTCAATGGCGCATCACAAAGTCTAGGAGGGATTTTTATTCCGGATAACCCAAGCTGCTTGTGAGGCGCTAGAAGGTTATAGTCACATGACTTATCCCACCGGGGTACCCATTTTCTTCTGGGTGAACAGATTGGTATATTTACACATGGAATATCGCAGAATATGCATTTATCAACAAATGATGTGAAGCAGATTGATGCTCAAAGTGAGTTCCTTTTTTCCGGCTTAGAAGCATGAAGACATACTGCTGGATTTGAACATTTTGCATCAAACATCGTGTAATAGCAAGCTGTTCACCATGGATTGATTTTGGTTCATAGTTGGGGCTGTGTAGTCCAGAAATAGCTGATATTCAGGTGGAGTTATAGTGAGTACATCATTCAAGCACCTGCTTATGAAAAACCCCAGACCTGACTTGAAATCAATGATATGATACAAGCTGGCAAAATATTTGTAAAATAACTTGGAACTGTCCGAGATCAGTGTTGCATCACAGGTGTTGCAAACTGTCACACAGCTGGTGAAAATTTGACACAACTGATAAATGTGTAAATTGTAAGCAGTTTTACTTTTGTAAATTTCCCCCCCCAAAATGGTCATCATGGTTGTTGATTTAAATGAATCATTTTAAAAAGTTGCTGATAAGACCCAAACAAAAACTTGACTAAAATTTTTTTTCAATATATGTAATGAGTTTTCCGATGTATTGATTTGTTAATGGTCATTTTTAATCCTATATGTGCATGTTCTTGCTGTTATTGAAAGAGACTTATATATATCCCGATGTATCCTTAATAGTCCTTTTGAATTTTTGGAGAGAAAATTATCCACTTGTCAAAATAGTTGACCAGAAAATAGGTTTTTCATGTGCGATCAGACTGTGACAATTGCAAAGCGTCCTTCACATACTTGCTGGCTGGGGCTTGTCCTGTAGGCTTGGCGGTTTGGGGACTTCTCTTCATTTGATGTGTCACCTGATGATACTAAGGACCCTAACGAGGACGTGATGAGAGGGCTTGTTGTCAGTCGTCTCCAATTAGCCACGGAGCCAGCTCATCAAATACCAACCTCGTTCCAATAATGAAAAATTGACATAATCAACGATTTTGTCTCAAAATGTATTTTGTTTATTTTCCACGTTATTCATGATGTTTTGCATCTTTTATCAAGTTTACTTCTATGAAATAAGTTGCTGTTATAAGCCGGATAGCTTGGTGAAACAATTTATAATATTGACAAAGGCTTTTGTGTAGTTTACGGTAACACATTTCCTCCGGGAGTCGGTTTCGCCCTGACATTCGTCTCAAGTGTTTGATCCTAGTACTTACATTTCCCAGTAGGCGATGTGTCAGTGTGTCGTCCACCGCTAACTGCGGTCGCCGTGGCGTCAACAGCGCTGTGCCAACAACGACACGGGCTGACGAACGACAAGAGGCCTTGTTGCCTGCAGCTACTCAAGATATGCAGGCGAAGGAGCTGGACTCTGTAGTCACACTTTCCTGTATTTGTTTTTTGTCGGAGAGGAGTTCCAAAGACCACTGCCCAGTTCAAACAGTTCACTGAGATGGTTTTGTATAAAAATGACCACACCTTGATGAGAAATGTTTGAATGAGGATTTCTTTAAACACTGGTGGGTTAGAGAATATGTGATATTTGAGGTCAGAGCCTGCATAGTAATATATGACTCAGAAACAAGGCATGAGCATCTTTTATATACCAGCATATAAATGCCATGCTGGTTTCATTAAGTTGGTGTTTTTTAACTGTTGGGTAGAAAATAGCTTTAATGGAATTCCTTGTCAGGATTTAGCAGTTTTCAAAATTAACCGGTTCAGGTTTAAACATGTATATGAATCAAGTAAATGTTGAAGATATAACCCCATTTCAAACTCATCCGTTTCCTAAGATAAGTGGATCATCACATGTGGCAATAATGTAGTGGTAGATCAGCCTTCCCATCTATGGAAAACATTACAATCTTCACATACCATATATATCCTAATAAACTGCCTCAAATATAATTGTTCCACCAAAAACCCGGGTTCGAATCCCCACATGGGCACAATTGGTGAAGCCCATTTCTGGTGTCCCCAGCCGTGATAATGCTGAAATATAGCTAAAAGTGGCATAAAAACATACTCACTCACACACGCTCAAATACAAACCAAGTTTAAATCTCTTGCACACAGTGTAAGCTCCTCTTACTTCATGCCTCAGTCAGTTCGGGTCCCTTAGGGGTTTCTGGGTTGAAATAGGTCTGAAGCAGGGGTAAATGAATTGATCAGGGCCCCGTTTCACAAAACTCACGTAGGCCTAAGATCTCGTAACTTTTCTCGTAGCATTCGTACCACCTATACTGCAACATAGGGAGTACGAATACTACGAGAAAAGTTACGAGATCTTAGGCTTACGAGAGTTTTGTGAAACGGGGCCCAGGTTGTCAAGCTCGGTGATAGGATGATTGTATGTCATATTATGGTCATGGTGTGGATCATTGCAGATAAAGTCAATGACCGTATTGTCTGTTTTGTAAGAAACTCAGAAAATACAGACGAACCTTAACTGATATTTCCGTCATCCTAATTTCAGCTATTGTTAAAAAATAATCAGTTTCAACACACTATAGACATTTAATCCTGTTGTTGTTGTTATTGTGTTATATTGAGGAATGACGAGTATTAGAGCCTGCGTTCTGTAGTTTTAGGTTAAGGAAATGACCTGGGAGGTTTCTGTTTCATTCACTGTACATCAGGACACGTTGCTTCATGTGGCTACAGACCATCATTGGATAGCACAGGAAACATTAGGCCAGTGTAAATAAATCATCCGTTTATCAACCACGCCCATCCACCACTTAATTCTCCCTCTTGCTGTTTGTTTTAATTTTGTTCATACCCACATTTCAAAGATGTTCTTTTATTTAGGAAAATGTGTCACGGGAGATCAGTTTAATAATTATTTGAAGGAAGAGATGAACAATAACCAGGACATAAATACTTCCTTACTTATTTACTGACTGACTGAGTTTGGTTTTACCGCTTTTTAGCAATATTCCAGCAACACCAGAAATGGGCTTCACACATTGTACCCATGTGGGGATTCGAACCCGGGTCTTCGGCGTGCGAGCCAACGCTTTAACCACTAGGCTACCCCACTGCCCCTCTTACTTATTTAAATGAAAAGATAATCTATTAATGAATTTATATATATTTCAATAATTAATTAATTGTATTAATGCATCTTTTATGTTTGTTGTGAAGACTACATGATTATCGTATTAGATTTTGATTGGCTAGGCACTGTGGGGTAGCCTAGTGGTTAAGGCATTTGGCTTGTCACGCCGAAGACCTGAGTTCGATTCCCAACATGGGTACAAGTATGAAGCCCATTTCTGGTGCCCTCGCCGTGATATTGATGAAATAGTGCTAAAAGCGGTGTAAACCTAAACTCATTTGCTCACATTTTAAAGCAACAGTTATCAAAAGGACCATATATAATTTTAGTCACAACCCTGTAATGCCCAGTCTCACTCCAACACAAACCTGTAATTAGCATTGTCTTGGGCTCCATTTTGATTTGATTTTGATTTCTTGAGATATATTTTACATAAGGTAACACTGTTTCTGAAACTAAATATTAATCTAAATAAAATAGCTAGTAGTTTAATTTGTAATGAAAATATATCGTTTTCAGCACCTGAGTGAAATATTTGTACATCCTTTTCCTCACTTTCCAAGCAGTGATAGTATTCAGTGGTGACCACTCATATATGTTCAGTTGAAAATATGGGTTGGAGGGATAGCATAGTGGTACAATCTCAAGAACCAGGTTCAGCTCCTGCATGACCACGATGTATGAGGATCTTTCTTAGTAACCCCACTGTAACTTGAATAATGCTGAGTTTCACATTAAACCATTCTCACTCACTCATTCATCACCAGGGGCGGTGGGGTAGTCTAGTGGTTAAAGCGTTTGCTCGTCACGCCGAAGACCTGGGCTGTATTCCCCACATGGGTACAATGTGTGAAGCCCATTTCTGGTGTCCCCCGCTGTGATATTACTGGAATATTGCTAAAAGCGGCGTAAAACCATACTCAATCACTCACTCATTCATCAGCATGTAATACACAACCAGCATCGAAAACTGTTTCAATATTTACAAAGATCGGCTATGTTACCCCGGCCTCATCTCCTAGTCATGCATGATTGGACCAACAGGTCCCCAGAAGTCAAACCAGCCCTCTCTGATGTTTGATAAGCGTTTGACAACAATTTGACACCTTCACCAATTCCCTGTCTGTTGTTTAACGGTCATAGACGATAACATCCTGGGGAACTTTTTACAGTTTCATCCAGTCAAGCATCCTGTACGCTCACTTCCTTCAACTGGGGCGCGCTCTGTTGACATGAAGACTAGGACAACACCACCCGTCCTCTGATTAGACGCTTGAAATTTGTCTTTGCAACGATACCCATTTTCGGACTGCTTGATTGGTTGGGCTCTCTGAAAAGTGTGTGGAAGTTTGCCGAGGTTTTCACTTAATAGCAGCCAAGCCTCTCCCCTTGTAAATTTGGATACCATCCACGCTTGCACTGTTGTACTGTATGTATAAGGTGTGGCTAGCTTTCCACCGCCTATTCACAGGGCGAGAGGGAAGTGTAAGGATGCACATGTCTAGTGCAACTGCCGACGATTTTGCCTGGTTATACTGGGAACAACAGACTAAAGTAGGTTTTGGTGAATTTTTTTTTCAAAATGGTTAAACTACAGAGATTATTTTTATTACATGTTTATGAATTTTGTTTGTGCTTATTTGTTAATTAATTGAGGAGACATTAATGATGTCTGCTAGAAATTTGAGGGAGTGTTAGTTTTACTTAATAGCTTTATCATGAGTTTTCTGGCAACTTTGGTAGAATTCTGTAGTATGTGGTGATTATGGAATAAAATATCACTCACACATTACTGATAAATTGGATAGAAATTCTTATGTTTCCCTAGGTGTGTACATGTCAAAAGAATATTTAAAAACACAAAAATAGTATTAAAAATTTCCTTGGAAGAGGATTTGCATCGCAGGAATAGGTAACCAAGAGACCCGACACAGAATTTGATAGTGTAGATTTAAGAAACCTCAACGTGAAAAAGCACATATTCACAGCACACCAGGAGCTGAAAGTCTGCAGGCGGCTCGCTGGCCAACGACCCGTGAAGTGTATCACGCTCCACTTGTGCTGTCGTCACTTTCCTGTCAAATGACTAACTCCTTGTGGAGTCACCTACTCAATACAATATTTCATGTATGTGCGGCTGACTCCAACATGGTGATACCTCGGTGTGCTTGCTGCCAGACTCCGTACATGGCCGATGTGAGTTGACATTATCCCGTGTGACTATCACAATCACAACGTCCTTCTACCATATATCGTGTAAATATAATCCTCTCTGGGGGGTTGTGCTCTTGCATGGTGGGCTCATGTGAGTGTACATGGTATTGTTTGAGCGTGATGACGATTTCTGAGATCATTTCCACAGTATTGTATCTGTGATTGAAGTTGGTATGTGTGATACTGGTACATGAACTGACGTTAGTTGTTTTATTGCAGCCACAGACCGAACCTGTTGACCTGTCTGTCAAGCGAACACTAGGACTACCAGAGTTTGTAGCAGATATGCATGTGCATCAAGGCTTGGATTTACGCGTTGGAAGAAAAGGTGGGATATCTGTATGTCTGTGATGCTAAGGTTGATGTTAAGTGTCTGTACATGTAATGACTGTTATACAATGTGCATATGTGGATTTGATGGGGGATAAATATACTGTTGAAAAATTGGAGGTATATAAAGAAATTATAAAAGCTTTAAATTTGATTGAAAACCGAACATGTTCTATAATAAACACATTATTAAGATTTAAGAAAAATTACATACTGTGTTGGAAAATCAGAGGTATATAACAAAATTATAATAGCTCTAAATTTGATTTAAAACCGAATGCATTCTATCATAACCACATTATTAAGATTTAAATATAATACATACTGTGTTGGAAAATCAGAGGTATATAACATGATTATATACCTCTGAATGACTTTAATTAACCAATCACAATCCAGTATTTACTGAAGTTATGGTAGAATGCTATGTATCTGACGATCATCTGGATTAAGTCATTAAGTTGATGTATATCTGTAGACCAACTAGCTGTACTTTCAAAGATTTTATATCTGTATATTGGTGTCATAAAATTGATTTATCTCTCTCACAGAAATATCTGCGTTTTCAATGAGTGAAAATATAAATTTGTTTAAAAATTCGCTGAAGGTCATGAAGTGGATATATATCTGTACAGAAATGTATTTTGAAAGAGTGGATAAATATGTGTATAGCAAATAGCTGTAGGTATAAAGAAATTTGTATGCATCCATATATCACTTGGTATAATTTGTTCAGTGGATATATATGTTTATAACAACCAGCTGTAGGTAAAAAGATTTATGTATCTATCCATATTTCACCTACGTATAATTCATTAAGTGGATATATATGTGTATAACAACTAGGTGTTTTGAAATATATATATATGTGTGTACAGCAACTAGCTGTAGGTAAAAAGATTTGTGTATCTATCCATATTTCACCTAGGTATAATTCATTTATGTGTGTATCCATATAACTTAGCTATATTTCATAGATTGCTGAGAGCGGCGTATAACTAAACTCACTCACTCATAAAGTGGATATATATGTGTACAGCAACTAGATGTAATGTTGAGAGAGTTTATAGCAAATACCTGTATGTAAAAAAAGTTTATGTATCCATGTAATGCCTACATGTAGTTCATAAACTAGAGTATCTGTGCAGAATCATTGTGTATATGTGAGCACCTGTGTTTCTTCGTTATAAACTGGACAGTTCGATTGCTGGATATAAATATATGGCATAGAATTAAGTTGGTAATCAGGAATGAAATGTAACAAATAAATATTGTAAAGCATTTAATGTGGCATCTTTATTTCTGGGACTAAATTAATTATTAATACTTATACTTTATTCATTATTGTTAACGATTCTAAAACAAATGAATGGAGAATGTCTGAACATCCTGTGAAACTTGATCATTTAACAGGTACATTGTGTTTTCTCATTTCTTGAATGATAATTTTTTCAGAGATTTTTGAGAATATGTATAAAGTAAGAAATGATTAGCTATTTCTAAACAGGAGCAACACTTTATAAGGCTGATACAGACATTAATTACCTCCTCTCGTAGAAGATAGAATAGGTTGGGTTTTCCTTAAAACTATCACGTGTGAGTTTTTGTTGAAACTTAGTATTGGAAACATGGCAGAAGAAAACCGTGTGGAACACAACCGTAATGCAGGGTGTGGGAGTGGCTGCTGTTTATGCCCAAGCTTGCTAACTTCCTTGCAGGGCCACACCTGAACTTGGTTACATTCCTCTCTCACGTCCCATCACTATTGGTACAGGGACCAAACACACCTTCACACTGTTTGATGGTTGGTTTGAGTTTCGAATTGCTGTGTTCCATCCCAGAAGTATTTGTTATCTGTAGTGTCTTTTCATTTAACAGATTGATTGCCTTTTAACATTTTAGGAGTAAGTTTGAAATGTTAATGTGATGTGTTTTCCTACTTGATAAGCAGATGGTGATAAATGTTGTTTAGCATAAGATACAGTTTACTTTTAGTGTTACCGTACTGCCTCCTTTTTGTGTTGCTCGAATTTGAAATGATGTCTTCTATCTTCCATCTTCTTGGGGGTGGTGGGTAGCCTAGTGACAGGTTATGACCCGGTTCGATTCCCCACATGGGTACAATGTGTGAAGCTTTCTGGTGTTCCCCCGCAGTGATATTGCTGGAATATTGCTAAAAGCGGCGTAACACTAAACTCACTCACTCACTCACTTCTATCTTCTTGGTACCCCTTATACAGCATGGTAACTGCTGTGAAGGAAGAGTTGGGTGGCTTCCCCAGTTATTGCTGTTTAGTCATTGTATGAAGCTATCTCAGCTCTAAGGTGATCGTAACTCCGATACCCTAATGTAGAATTCCCACAGTCCTAGCGCTGATGTTGGAGTAGCCTAGTGGTTAAAGTGTTGGCCCGTCATGCCAAAGACCCGGGTTCAAATCCCCACATGAGTACAATGAGTGAAGCCCATTTCTGGTGTCCTCTGCCGTGATATTGCTGGAATATTGCTAAAAGCAGCGTAAAACCCAACTCAGTCAGTCAGTCATCATGCCTTATGCCGGGTTATGTTTATTAACCAGATTAATTACTGTAATTATTGTAATAAGTGCACAGGGAGTGTTAAAAATTGATGAATGGAGTGCATACTTAAACCATAGGTGACAATATGAATTTTTCAAGGATTGTATTGTTGTCAAAATACTTAATCTAAATGCCAATGAAATTGAAACGGTAGGATAGCGATTACTAGGCAGTGATGTATCCATGCTACAAACACCAAACACCTGTTTTTTATAAATAATGTGCATTATACACAAGAAAATATGGACTGTCAAAAACATCAGTAGGGGCACCTTTTCAGATTACTTACCACTTACCAGTTGGTTTAGAAGGCACTCAGTAAAGCCAATATGGGGTGTGTGGTGTGGGGTGGGGTGTGTGTGTGTGGGGTTGGGTGTCTGTGTGTGTGTGTTAGCCTAGTGGTTAAAGCAATCGCTCGTCACGCCGAAGACCTGGGTTGGATTCCCCACATGGGTACAATGTGTGAAGCCCATTTCTGGTGTCCCCCGCCGTGATATTGCTGGAATATTGCTAAAAGCGGCATAAAACCGTACTTACTCAGTACATCCAATAGAGTTTGTGTGGATCATAATGGCTTTCCTACTTTGAATACATACTGCCTCATCGAATATAAATATAATGTCAGGTGTATGTGATCAATCCATAGGTGGTTGAAATGTGTGATACTGATGATTTTGTGTATTTATTGCCATGGATATTGCTTATTGCTCATGTTATCGACCACTAGTTTTAACAGCCTGGGTCCCGATCCACAAAGGCTTTTTAACGTTACGAACTGTCGTAACTCTGTAATTTATCATAAGCGCACAAATGTCGCAGTGCTGCGAGGCTTTGTGGATTGGGACCCTGGTCCAAATTGGGACAAGTCACTCACTCATGAACTGGGAACGGGATCCAAGCTGTTCTAGTTTGTGACTCACCTTGGAGGGTCTTGTTGAAACCAGTTGACAGCAATTGCCTGACATATTTACACGAAAATTGGGACTAAGATTTCCAACATGTTGAAGCAAAACATTTTTTTTTAGGCAGTCAAAACAATATCCAACAAGTGTTTGTTCTCCTGGCAAGACTATTTTCATTTGATTTTGGAAACACAAACAAAAACTGTTTTGCTCACTTAATTGAAATTTTGTAAGGTATGAATTGACTGATATTGCACCTGATTGTTTGTTATCATTTAGTAAACAATCATTGATACTTAAAGGCAGATTGTTGTTCTATGACAGTGTTGTTTTGTTTGATTTATTCATGTTATGTAATGTATTGTCTTGTTCCAAAAACTTCTATCACTTTCGGCTTTCTTCCAACGATAACCAGACGATGTCATTTATCAGGAATAATGTTTTAAAGTGGCATTTAACTAAATTCACACACTAGAGTCACTACTGACCGTGCTGACATCTCAAAGATTACCAATAGGCATATTATTAATGTTTGAAAGGTATTATTGAATTTATATTATAAATGACAATATCAGAATATTGTCTGATTTTGTCCAGATAGAAGTTCAAGAGGTGAATTTAAGGAGTGAGTGAATGAGTTTAGTTTACGCTGCTTTTAGCAATATTCCAGCAATATCACGGCAGGGGACACCAGAAATGGTCTTCAGACATTGTACCTATGTGGGGAATCGAACCCGGGTCTTCAGTGTACTGAGCTTATGCTTCAACCATTAGGCTACCCCACCACCCTGATGTAGCCAAATGGTTGCAGTAAATGTTACCCAAAAGAAATCAATCAGAATCAAAAGGTTTTTTTCAATTCAATCACACAAAATGAATCAAAGCATAATTCAATACTATAGATCATATAACTCAAAAATGCTGCAACTTGGCATGAGGTGCCCCTTCTTTGGATGCAGGGACTGGGTTTGAATCACAGTTCCATCTTAGTTATTATTCTAGGATTGCCAGCACCATACCAATGCTCATGGGTTTTACTGGAGTGGTAACTGTCTGAGACTTTCATCACTTTCAGATTTCTTCCCATATTAAGAGGTACTTTGGCATAGCCTAGAGGTTAAAGCATTTGCTAGTCATGTTGAAGACCTGGGTTCGATTCTCCATGTGGGTACAGTGTGTGAAACCCACTTTTTGTGTCTCCTGCTGTGATATTGCTGGAATATTGCTATAAACAGCATAAAACCCTTCTCACTCACTCATTCAAATGTCTGCTTTAATTATACAATGTATGTTTAAAACAACATGGTGAACTATGGACCAATCATCATGGGGGAAACAGAAAATTCCTACATTTGAAGCTTTCTTCCTTGTACCCTTTTATCACAAAATCACACAGCTTTGTCAAGTCTGGAAAACTTTGTATTATGTCCTATCAAAGAGATAATGTATATTTAAACATTGTTGGTATTATTATAGCAGTCTTTATTCCCTGAACTCTTTCAGGTCATATTTGACCAAAGTGAATTTATCCTCAAGTTGCAGATTATATATTCAGGCATAGACCATGGTCTGTGAGGTCCATGGAATGTCAGAACTGCAGAAATTCATTCCATTCACCAACGTTTGTTGATTTTACTTCAATTTTACCCAAACCTGCTTTTTGGCACATATTTTGGCAGTATATCAACCACACAAGTACGAGTATGTTGCTGGTAACATAGACCGTCCACCGTAACTCTTTTGTGCATCGCTGACAAATAGAATGGGTAATATGCAATACTGTATACTAAATCAGAATGATATCTGAAATTTTTATATTTTTTTTTTCTAAATCTTACTAATCATATCTTTTACCTGATTATCTTTTATCTGTCTGAAATTTTTATATTTTTTTTCTCTAAAACTTACTAAATCAGAATCATATCTTTTACCTGATTATCTTTTATCTGTCTGAAATTTTTATATATTTTTTCTAAAACTTATTTCTCACCTTAATGACCTTTGCGGCAGCACTGAGTCATATACAGTTGTCCATAAACCTGCCGGTAATGTCACTCCCGACAGTGCAATTGACAAAGAAGGACCTTGAGCGTCATTGCCAAATGTGGAATATCTACAGTCTGTTTCAAATTATAATAAGAATGAATTGGAAGTTTCTCAACAAAGAGTGAGTGAGTTTGGTTTTACGCTGCTTTGAGCAATATTCCAGCAATATCACGGCGGGGAACACCAGAAGTGGGCTTCACACATTGTGCCCTTGTGGCGAATCAAATCCGGGTCTTCGGTGTGACGAGCGAACATCTTAACCACTTGGCTACTCTATTGCCCTTCTCAACAAAGAGGGTTGAGAAGTCATTAAAATTACTTCCAACAGCAGTGTCATTTGGAGGGATGTTCAATATGCAGTGTTTTTATTCATTTCTTTGCTCCTTGTCTATTTGCATAAAGGATACAGATTTCTTGTATTAAATCCTATGATATTGTTGGTATTGTATAGTTGTTCATGTTGTCAGTGACCACTTAGACTGTTGTATTTGTTTATTCATTCTGGGCGATGATATTAAATAATCTCATTGAAATCAGATCTCAGTGCTTGTTGCTCTGTTGGCTGGGATGATATATGTCATATACCTGGCTGTGTTGGCTAGGATGATATATGTCTTATACCTGGCTGTGTCGGCTAGGATGATATATGTCATATACCTGGCTGTGTCGGCTAGGATGATATATGTCATATACCTGGCTGTGTCGGCTAGGATGATATATGTCATATACCTGGCTGTGTTGGCTGGGATGATATATGTCATGTACCTGGCTGTGTTGGCTGGGATGATATATGTCATATACCTGTCTGTGTTGGCTAGGATGATATATGTCATATACCTGGCTGTGTTGGCTGGGATGATATATGTCATATACCTGGCTGTGTTGGCTGGGATGATATATGTGATATACGTGGCTGTGTTGGCTGGGATGATATATGTCATGTACCTGGCTGTGTTGGCTAGGATGATATATGTCATATACCTGGCTGTGTTGGCTAGGATGATATATGTCATATACCTGTCTGTGTTGGCTGGGATGATATATGTCATATACCTGGCTGTGTTGGCTGGGATGATATATGTCATATACCTGGCTGTGTCGGCTGGGATGATATATGTGATATACGTGGCTGTGTTGGCTGGGATGATATATGTCATATACCTGGCTGTGTTGGCTGGGATGATATATGTCATATACCTGTCTGTGTTGGCTAGGATGATATATGTCATATACCTGGCTGTGTCGGCTGGGATGATATATGTCATATACCTGGCTGTGTGGGCAGGGATGATATATGTCATATACCTGTCTGTGTTGGCTGGGATGATATATGTGATATACGTGGCTGTGTTGGCTGGGATAATATATATGTCATATACCTGGCTGTGTTGGCCTGTCATATACCTGGCTGTGTTGGCTGGGATGATATATGTCATATACCTAGCTGTGTTGGCTGGGATGATATATGTCATATACCTACCTGTGTTGGCTGGGATGATATATGCCAGTATACCTGGCAACAAGTACAGTAATGTAAGTTAGACATGGCAAATCATGACTTTATTCATTTCGACAGTTTTTATGTATCTGTATCTAACAATGACATATTCAAGTAACTACAGATAAATTGTTCTTGAATGTAGGTAACTACAGATGAAAAGGGTCATTGTGGTTGAACTAATACAGTCATGAGACTGAATAAATGGCTCTTTGCTGCATACAAAATGTGGAACTGATTCTATGTTTTAAAATGATATCAATTCATGCTCAGATGGGTTCAAACAGTTCACCAGGATTCCCCAACTCCTAACCTGCATTTCAAATATCGGAGACCGGAGCTAAAGCTCTAAATGGAACTAATGCAGGGTATTTATTGTTAGGAATAATTCCTTTAAATATGCATTTGACTAATATACATTAATTCATCTGAAAATGCCTGTGATAGAGAATTGAAAAAAACACCCCTGATATTATTCCAAATGGGAGGGAAGTGTGTCCCTGGTGAATGTATATAATTATTTATCACATACAAAGGAGGGAAATACGAAGATGTATAGAGAAGGTTTAATGACAGAGTGGTTTGAATATCCTCTTTATGGCGCATGTTGCCTGGTAAGTGGCGAGTATGGACGTCAAAACATGACAGCGTTGTCAACCATGACCTGTTAAGTCTTGTGTGATATTTTAATAATGATTTGAAAGAAGTCGGAGTGCCTACTTTTGAGGAATTGGCCAAACAATAAGAATGGAAAGTTCAGTCAAGCTTACTTTCAACATGTTTCAGGCATTCTTTCTTGGTCTTACGTTCGGATGCATTTATAAAGATTTTCATTATTTGATGCATAGTCATTTCACAAATGTGGTAAGACGAATATTTTTTGAAATTGTATTTTTTATATTTTTTTTCTTTCCGAGTCTGTTTATTCCTTATAATTAAATTACGAAAGAAGCTCCTGAATAGGCCAATATAGGATAACTGGCTCTTTAACTTCATTTCATTCTGTTTTTGTGTTTGATTGCATAAGAGTATATTTTTCTAAATTGTTTTCTAAATTATATTTTAATCACCAAGCCCAATTGTACAGAACAAAAACTGTAAACCAGTTGAACTAATGAATTTTGTATGGGATTAACAGATGCCTAGTAGCTTGAAGCGAGTCTGTACTAGGTATAGAGGGTCAGTTAGCCAGATCTTGATGGAGAGTGTTCATGACAGTTGAGTGTTTATTTGGTTGAATATGGTACAAGATGGATGTAAGATATTTGCAAAGCATTTCCACCAGATGAAGCTAAGTCTTTTGTATAACTGGGATTAAATTGTCTTGCAGATGAAGATCACCCGAATGTCTCTGTCGAATCTGTCAATAAAATCGGCTCCGCAGCTCTTCTGTCTCTGAGGAGGATAAAAGAAGCATCCGAGTAAGTGACAAATGTGTCTTCCTCCAGATTATTGTAGTAAGTAGATGTGCAAGAGGAACTGAAAAGATGGTCGAGCCAAGTTTGTGAATGTTTAGGTCGTACCATCACAGACCTCGGTAATAAACTCGCATTGTAAAAATGTTCCATTTTTTTTAAAACAGGCTCATGTGTGTCCAGTTGTATGTGTTGAATTTGAATTTTCTCAAGCATGTCAGAATATGATTGGTTTTAATAAATGAATTAATTAAGCTGGATTATATGTTATGTAATATATATGTTTTACCTTGATACTGTCAATTTGCTGCTCTTATTGTAGTAAGTGAAAATATATTCGACTTCACAATTCACAGTTAGATTCTCTTAATTTGTTAAGTAATAGTATGTGTTCACACACTTACTTAAAATTAATGGGTCATCAATATTTTGTGGGCAGTTATTCTCACAATGTCTGTATTCAGATGACAGAAGGCCAATCTTATGCTTACTTATTATTCATTCTCTAAGTGCATTTCAACTCATACTTCACGAATAAATTATTTTAGTTTGCAAAATCTACTAATATTTCTGCTGAAGAGTCATAACATGGACATTGCATGTTTTGAATGCTAACATGGCATTTAAGCACCGCTTTCAAGAGGGCTGTTCTTAAAATCCATTTCTGTTTTTCAGGCAGTTCAAATATTTAGAAAATGGAGGGCCAAAGAGTTCCTACCCGGTGACAATGGTTAGTAAGACAGATCCCTACTCAGACAGTCAGAAAAAACGGAGAGTCCATCGATGTGACTTTGAAGGCTGCATGAAGGTTTACACAAAGAGCTCTCACTTAAAAGCACATCGAAGAACACATACAGGTGAGCAACACTGATTTTGTTTGCCTGGGATATCGTAGGGGCTTTCTTTTACAGTGATGACTATATTTAAAGATACCCATGACGATATGGGTTAGAATTGGTCTTCAGAAACTCAGCGACTAATGAGTTTGGATGGTCAGGCTTGCTGACCTAGTTGACACCTGTCATCGTATCCCAGTTGCGTTGATCGATGCTCATGCTGTTGATCACAGGATTGTCTGATCCAGACTTAATTATTTACAGACCACTGCCATATAGCTGGAATATTTCTGATTGCAAACAAACAAACTACAAACAAACAAACTATTACCAGGCATGTTTTGAATGCTTTGAATCCAACCTGCCAGCTGACCAAATCCAGGTCTGTGTTAAAGTGCGATGAAACCGTAACATACCAGTCATGTGTGTAATATTACTTCAAGAGGGTATTCAGCCAAGTTAACAATGATGCCAGTATGCGAGAGCAGTCTTGAAACCACCTGTATTGAATTGGTCCCCCTGAATCTGTCGAATGTGTTTGTTCAGCCATCTACTGAGAATGTCAAGGTGTTACGATGACTGTGTGCTGTTCCGCCCCCAGCAGTTGCAGCGAGAATGACAGCTGTCTACTCGATTGTATGCTTTGACGTTAGTTTGTAAATTATTAACTGGTTATACAGACAGTCAAAGGAAGACTCCGTTAGATGGGAAGAGAGTGTCAAAATTTGGATATTTTTTGCGTTCAGTGAATGAGAATAGTTGTTCAGGATAAGGATGGAAACGGAGGGACCTAGTTAGAGCTGGGAATATTTGCTGACAAAGAAATAGTTACAGCATTATTTCACCCAGCATAGTAAAATTATTATTTTCGTATTAACACTTTTTTCAAGTTTAAGGCAAATGCTATTTTTAGTTATTCAATTTTTGTTACATGAAGGTGTTTTTGTTAAATGTTACTTCAATTGCACTTGTGATATTAACTTCTGAAGAATATGTATAGGAATAATGACCGGTCAGTAATGATGATATTTTGTTACAATAGTCAGGCGTGTGGAGTTTTTTGTAATTCAACTCCTTTCGCCTTCTGTGTCATGATGTATCCACCATTCAATTTTGTACACCCTGCTATTAATGCAGGGGCGATGTGGTAGCCTTGTGGTTAAAGCATTTGCTAGTTACACCGAAGATCCGGGTTTGATTCCCCACATGGGTACAATGTGTGAAGCCCATTTCTGGTGTCCCCTGCTGTGATATCGCTGGAATATTGCTAAAAGCGGCATAAAACCGTACTCACTCACTATTAATGCAAGTAACTCTCACACGAACTGATACCACCATACTACAACTTCGTGGGTTGGATTCAGCACACGTAACCGTGTGTGGACTGTAGACAGCTGGACCCTCTCTCTCACACCATGCAACTGTCATCCACTTTCACAAAACGATCTTACGACATGACTGTTGTCAGGCATGTGCTTTAACTAACTGTTGTTAGTTTTACGCCGCTCTCAGCAATATTCCAGCTATATGGTGGCGGTCTGTAAATAATCGAATCTGGACCAGACAATCCAGTGATCAACAGCATGAGCATCGATCTACACAATTGGGAACCGATGACATGTGTCAACCAAGTCAGCGAGCCTGACCACCCGATCCTGTTAGTCGCCTCTTACGACATGGGTTACTGAAGATCAATATTCTAACCCAGATCTTCATGGGTGCATGTGCTTTGACAATATTTGCAACAGTTGCAATGAAGTTGGCTCTCTGCAAACAGGCCCAGGATTTTCAAACATACTGACGCGTTTAAGGGCAAATATTTGTGAGAGTTTTAAGTTCTTTGATTCTAGTACTTATATAAAGATTTTAGTAAACAAAATGTTATTTTGGAGATTTCAGTCTGTCAGGTTTCTGTGAACCTTAACATTAGTAAAAGGAGTGTTTTGAAAGGGAAAACTTCATTTTGTATTCAGCGTCTTAAGATAAATTCCTTTTTTGTGTTATCTAAAACAAAATAAATAGTAAAGATTTATTATCAGTATTCAAATACTTCTTAACGTGGTTACTTTTTAAACCAAAATTGTTTTGATTAATAATTTGAGTTACCCAATGAATTAGTTGTAAAAAAATTACAATCGAAAGCATTTTCTAACGAACATGATTCATTGCTCGTAGTTCAAACACTTAAAGGGATAACGTTGTTGAATTATAATTTCCTTAGTTAAGCCTTCGCTGTATTGGTGTGTACTGAGTAAATATCAAACTCAAATAGAAACTGAATATGTGTAGTCTCCTGACGCCTCCACAAGTACAAATTACCTTTTTAACATTCAGATATGTCTTCATTTTGTACACATACATTTCCACTGCATATAGCCGAGAGTGAAACAGTTTTCAGAGGATTTTGTCGGCTGAAAGGAAAGAGGATGAAGTACTCGTTAAGCTTGGTGTTCACTCAAGTAGTGTTACATTCTGTTGCTTGTATTTACTCACATTTGCGTCAACTTTGCCATGTTTTCTGTATTGCATCCAGTCTTTGCATTGACACAAGCCCCCAGAATAAGCCCGAAGGAAGTATTCATTTGACCGCACCCTATGTACTTTTAGGGGCTGGGTTGTAGACAAAATTGAAACTTGATGTCAGGTGGTTCTTGGCATATTCTAACTAAAGTTGAAAGTTTAGTTTTATCTGAAATTAAGTTTTTGATAAAATGAAACACATTTTTTCAAATATGAGATTTGATATGCAGTTAATTGTGTGTCTGCCCTATGAAATATTGAACAATTGTCACAAAATTGCCTTGAATTTAGTATGACAAATACCATATCATGATCAAAGTATCATGTAATGTGATATGCTTTGAAACAGTTTGGAACATCTGTCATCGGTATTTTGGTTTTGTAAGACTTCACTTCAATATTTCCTGCAGTTATTGAATATTTATGACCCGTGAAGATGTGGGTTAGAATTGATCTTTAGTAACCCATACTTTTCATAAGAGACGACTGACGGGATCGGGTGGTCAGGCTCGCTGACTGGGTTGACACATGTCATCGTATCCCAGTTGCGTAGATTGATGCTCATGCTGTTGATCACTGGATTGTCTGGTCTCGATTATTTACAGACTGCCACCATGCACCTGGAATATTGCTGAGTGCAGCGTTAAACAACAAAGAATATGATTTGTCAGTTTGAGGACCATGTTCTTGATAACAAAATGTGCAACTACCATGTGTGTTTCTCCACCAGGTGAGAAGCCATATGTGTGCAACTGGGAGGGCTGTACCTGGAGGTTCGCACGATCAGATGAGCTGACGAGGCACTACAGAAAACACACAGGAGACAAACCCTTTAAATGTCAAGTCTGCGATCGAGCATTTTCTCGGTCAGACCACCTCTCACTGCATATGAAGAGGCACTGAAGGTAAGAACAATCAGATTATTTTTTTAATTTTGTGAAGGAATTCAATTTTTTATAGACATACTGAAAGACGTTAGAAAATGGTACTTGTTGTTGCCCAGCCGGGAGGCATTAGAAGATAAAACAAGAAATGGCCAGGTTTTGGTCCGTATCATACAGCTGAGTTGGTATTCCTGTTAAACTGATGTATCTCAGAGCTGACACTTAAAGAAGTCTAGAAACTGTATGGGGCGGTGGTTCAAGCGTTCGCTCGTCACGCAGTATCATGCAACTGAGTTGGTATTCCTGTTAAACTGACGTGGTATCTCAGAGCTGACACTTAAAGAAGTCTAGAAACTGTATGGGGCGGTGGTTAAAGCGTTCGCTCGTCACGCAGTATCATGCAGCTGAGTTGGTATTCCTGTTAAACTGACGTGGTATCTCAGAGAGCTGACACTTAAAGAAGTCTAGAAACTGTACAGGGCGGTGGTTAAAGCATTCGCTTGTCACGCTGAAGACCCGTGTTCGATTCCTTACAGTGTGGGAGGTCCATTTCTTGTGTCCCCCCCACCATGATATTGCTGGAATATTGGTCAAAGCGGCGTAAAACTCACTCACTCACTAGAAATTGTACAGGCTGTCGAATGCACAACTGCATTCACATTTCTATGTGGACCCGTGAAGATCCGGGTTGTAATTGTTGTTCAGCAACCCATGCTTGACAGATAGAATGGGTTGGTTGTTCTGTTAAGTATGTACTCTAAGGTCCGTGAAAGAGAACACATTGGGCTAACTCATGAGGTGTAGTATCTGCATCAGTTACTAGTTTTGCTTTCTTCCTTCAAACACAAGCATATTATAACAATACGTCCAGGTCCCAACCTAACCCTCACCCTAAATATCTAGATGTTTAACACAGTAAGTAGATGACTGAAAAATTGAATAAGATCAGTGTTAGTGTATGTCGTAGTGAAAAACATATCCATGCATTCAAGTTTATTGATATTTTACGAGACGTATCTTTGACATACATAGGTGTTCAAAAGTGTGATGGATGTAGAATTACGGCTTTTCCAGAGCCACCCAAAAAACTTGTTAAAACTCAGAAAGGGAAGACGAGGTGGCTGACCTAAATGAAACATGTTTTAGGCAGAGAGTCGTTGTTTGTTTTTTGCCGGGAATTTGTGTGCATTTAATTACGATCTGAGCACCAGAGTGCAGGTGTGCCAGCCCGTACTCATTGATGCAAACTCACCCGTCACACCCTTCTTGGACCAACATGGTGGTCCCTCCCTATTTGACCCAGAGAGTTACCTTCCCTTGCTTTTGCTTTGATCCTGTTTGTTTTATCTTCTTGGGATAAATAATTGGTTTAGAATTAGCGTAGGAGTGATTATAATTGGTCTCTGATTGATGTTTAGTCGAAAGTTTCCCCACCCACAATGCATTGTGTGAAAGCTGTAGTGCAGTTAAGGTTTTGCCATAGGCGATTTGTGGAGGTTCGTGCTTCTGTCTAAGTGTTGACACTGGTGTTGGGGAGTTGAGCCCAGCTCATTAGGTCAGTTGTTGATGACCACTGTTGTGGACACGTTCAGACAATGGCCTTCACCTTTCTGAGACAACAGAGTAGATGGCTACACCCTGTTGTCCAGTTTGCACAGATTTAATCAGGCAGACGCGTACTCAACCAACACAATTCCCGCTTTCAGGACTTGACCAGTGTTTGGGGTACCTGACCCCTGTCTATGCAGGATCTTTAAGAAGAATAAGTCGATGATGATGTCTCAGGAGTTCCGATTTTCCCTCATCACATGTTCAGTAACCAGACAGTGATGTGATAGCATTCGTACCTCCTATGTTACAGTATAGGAGGTACGAATGCTATGAGAAAAGTTACGATCTTAGGCTTATGAGAGCTTTGTGAAACGGGACCCTGAAATCTATTTGTTGTCACCCTATAGCAACTAGCAATAAACAAAAATCTGGTTAATTAAATAGATTAATTTCTTAAGTAATTATTGGCTGATGATCAGTTCCTGTTTATGCAAGGTATTTTTATGTAACACAATTGTCACTAGCAAACAGACAGAATCATTGTACAGCTGAAATATTGTTTAAAGAAGCATTAAAACACACTCACACATCACCTTGAACTGAAAGAATCCCTGTTATCCACAAAAGAGATATGATGTTTTTATCAAATCAGTTCGCTTACCCTTTTCATGAACATCTGGTGTCATCACTGATGTTCATAGGTCCCTTTTTATGATTTTCACAATAATTTTGCTCTTGACACCAATTGGAATTTATTTCTGAAGATAGTCAGTACGGGTATTTTTACGCTCTGACATGTTATATTCTGTTCCTATTTGGTAATTAATGATGTTCTTTGTCTTTCAGGTTGTGTAAATAAGCCTGATGGCTGTGCATCACCCCTAACCAGACCTACAAGTCTGTTGCCCAGGATGACCGCAACAAAATGGCCGCCTCCTCTTCTCACTGTACCGATGAATCGAGACTTTATTACCCAACTTTGAGGATGGTCGACATTAGGTGTCATCCGTGTGTGATAACCTCACTGGACCACCAGCCCGTCGTCTGGAGTCCAGAGCCCCTATGATTAGTGATCAAGAAAGTAGTTTCTTCTGCTGGAACTTAGTCATGAGGAAAACATTATCTACTGCTGCCTGTGATTCCAAGATGGTGGACCAGCTATCGTTTGTGATGACACTGCCCGCTTTTTTGCCATGAAAGAAAAATGGCTAACATGAGTGACCTTTGACCCTGCTGCTGATTGGTTGCTTCCATTTGAGTTTTACACAAGGATAGTTCTGTCCAGTTTGTTTGATGATCAATTTGTTGACATATATAAGCAGAGATAATATCTACATCATCTTCTAACCTCAGCCTGGTTTTTGAAGAAATAAGTTGTTGTATTTGAAGTTGATTTTTGTCTGATTGGGAGCAAGGATAGATTGTACATTGGCATTGTAATGTCTCAAGACTTATGTCTTCTTTTGTGTAGAGGTGAAATTTCATTGCCACATATTCAAGTAATATGGGAAATTATACAAACTGCTCAATATATCAACTGCTTAGACTAACAGTAACCACATGTTGCCCGCTAGATTGATGCCAAAGAAAGTTCATGAACGCAGATATTTCGAGCCTTGAAATATTACTGCGCTATGTGAACTCAACAAGACCACTATTGATGCTGAATGTGTTGAGTCGGTGACAAGATACAATGAAATATCACGTTGATATTCCCCATGACTGTATCAAAGGCTACATAGCTGAATATATTTATCATTGATAGGGGTTGTACATAATTTATAGCTTAGGGGATGATGATTTTTATGGAGTAGCATGTACAATGTGAATGTGCCGCCCCCTTCCTCCTCTAGTGGTTAAAGTGTTTGTTCGACAGGCTGTAGACCCGGGTTCGATTCCCCATATGGGTACAGTGTGAGCCAAATTCTGGTGTCCCCTGCCATGATGTTGCTGGAATATTGCTAAAAGCGGCGTAAAACCATAATCACTTACTCATGTACAAACTCATGTGTACAAAATTGATTTCTTCCCCCATATCAGCATCAACCCCCTTGCCATAAATTATGGTCCATCATAGATTGTAGTTTGCAAAAAACACAGCTGTTTCCTGTTCTTCATAGATATTTTCAGTAGGGCTGAAAAGCAAAATTATCAATGTAGCCTTTGACACTGCCCCTGTTTAAAAAAATGTCATATGCAGCTGTGATACTGTGTAATATTTTTGGAAGGAACTTAGTTTGAGGAACCTGTCTAAACACTTGTATTTTACTCATTTATGATAATTCATCATGTCTAAAGTCTCACAGGAACTTGATAATACTTGTTAATGTTTGGAACCAAGAACTTGGCAGATACACTAACTGCATTAAAAATTTTGAAATAATGTTCTTTGGATTTTAATGATGGCTGTTACCTAAAATTGAGATGTTTAAGTCCTGTGTATTTGTGTTGAAACAACAATGCAGATATCACAGTGGTCAACAGCATCATAATTCACTGTTCAGAGTCGTGTCCCTTTTTGTACCAGGATCTGCTGTCATTGTTTTGAATTCCATTCCACGCTCTCCTGAGTAATGATCCTTGGTCTTTCAAGAGAAAACCCATAGTGAGGATTCACAAGAACAGTGAAAGTCTATAACCTTCACTCCTCCATTGCTTAGCCAAAACACTAGTGATAAACCAGAAATACTATTCAAAGATGTGTTAAACACAGCTCGACAACTTGCCAAGGTCTTGGCTCTAACCGCTGACAGGCTTCAACATGGTGTGTGTCCTTCATGTAATGTACTTAAAGGGGCAAAGGGGTGATATTTTGATATATACATGTAATGCATCATCTGTTGTGTATTGTGTAACTTCTGATGGGTGTGTTATGCGATTTATAACATGGTTATGTACATTTCCGTGGTGACATGTGACCTGTCAATCAAACCATGACAACATTGTTATATATCTGTATACAATGTAGATATATTTCTGTCTATTGTGATATGTTACAAAATGTTCATGGTTGTACACAATTTGGTCCACTTTTTATACCACTTTTTGTATCCAATATTTAAATACAGATGCTTCCTTCTATGAAGATGAATGTAGAAGCTTAGATTAGTTCTGATTAGAAAATTTTCACTGTTTCGAACAACATTAGAAAAAACAGAAAAGTGAAAGTAACCAGAAATACTAGCAATGATTTTAGTGCTTTTACAGATTAACAAGGATTATTTAGTGATCACAGACCATCATGGTTACTTGGTCAAAAGTGTGTTTTAAGAACTGTCAAGAAAATATTCAAGAATAGACATGATTTCATGTTTTGAAGTTTTGAATTAGATTTGAATGGTTTTAAGTGTGAAATTGGACAGAATTGTGAAATAGTCACCTTGAGAAATACTACCTTTTTGATATTAAGTTAAACTTTGTATCATTGTCATGAGTGTGCTAGTCAGACTTTTACCCAACAGGGTTGTATATATTCATATATACAGCACAGGAAATGTCAACCAATATTTCATATGCTATAAACGTTATGATGTCAACTGACTGAAATAGACGGTTGTAGGTTGTTATTATCATTATATTGTTTCTAAAATGTATATGAAAGGAATTATAATAATTTTACTTGTGATCACTTCATGAATTAGTTCATCAAATCAAAACTAATAAAATATTGGAAGTAGCCTATAATGAACTGAGACTCCTGAACTGGATGTGGGTGTTTTAACAATTGATTTATAATGATAGATAATGCAAAGGTCATGGTAAACTGTCTCATACAATCTTGCCATGGTGATAAAAGTTAGTTCTTGCTTTGTAGTCTTGAGCAATCAATATTGTGCATATATTGCAGAGAAGAGTCTTGGAAGCTTCCGTGAAGATATGGAGGACAGAGTTATCTCCCTTTAAGACAATTTGTACATTAACAAATACAGATAATTATTGTGCCAAGTGTATTTCTGCTGACGAATGATACTTCCTTGTTTTATTTTCTATATGCTTTTAGCAGATTCACTGTACAGTGTATGTAACAGATTGATGTTATTCAGTTCCCAAACTGTGCAGAGCAATGTACAAATGCTGATCATGCAGAGATCATTATTTCTTTCACAGAGGACTTGTGTTAACAACCGCAAAACCTCTGCACCCATTTCTGCTGTTTTGTGGATAGATGTGTTTTAAGAGAAGGAAATTGTGTTTGCGAATGTTACTGTTGTTCAGAACCCTGTTTTTGTGATGGTTGCTAAAATCTTCCGATTATTTACTGCTGCTATTTATATATGTATTCATATAAAATTCAAGATGATTTATGGATAAAATAACTAAAACGGGTTAAAGTTTCAGGAGAAAGGCTCTGTGAAAATATTTTTGCCGTTTGTATTTATCGCCCAAAAAGTCACGGCGTCATCTATTAAGTTTATGCATGTAACGATGAAGTTGTTAATTCTGCTAATATATTTGGCATGAGAAGTGTTTTTACTTTTACACTGACATGGAGGCATGCACAGCGAGGAGGGAAGAACATTTCACCAGATTGACAGGTTTTATCCAATGTTCTGAAAAACCTGTGAGAAGAGTGGGTTTGGCCCTGAACAAATTTGTAGAAGATTTCCTCCAGGGGTGTGTATTTGAGCGACATATCCTGTCACTTTGGCAAATGACGCCGCGCGCGCCCATTCTAAATTCACCAAGTCTGTGTGCTTCGGTTGTACAATGAGCTGAATATTGAGTCAAGCGTTACCTGAATTGACTTCAGTTTAAACAAAACATGTATCAATTACCTGATGCTATAATTTGTACATGCATGGTCTGGGATTTAAAGTGAGATTGCAGTGTAAATCAAACTCTGTGCTGAAAATATCACACGATTAAAAAGTCAGGGTTGTATTCTCCTCATAGGGTACGTGTCACCAGCAAATGAAATGTGAAATTTAAATCTTTGTATCCGAGAATGTGTTGAGAGGTAATGTAGTATTTTAGTTTTGTGTATGTCATAATTGAATTTACCGTTTTGGAGGCCATTGATAACTGAATATCAAACAAAACAAAGAAATTTAAAAATATTTGTGAATGTTCTATGACCTGGTCCCCACCAAGGTGAGCTATCAAACAGCTCATTAGGCAAGCTCCCATGCCGGAAGCTGGGCGAGAATCGTACTATTTGTCATTGCCTCTTACACCTATTTGTGAAGCAAGCAATGTTTGCATGCCTCTGGGAATACAGTTTTCTCCAACCCGACCTGACTAGGATAGCTGTGCCGTCTCAAAGCCGAACGGGTTGTCAATATTTAGTTTGTGGTAAGGATGTTTGTCTCCTGGATGATTCCTTACCACAGGTTAATTCCTGGAACACCGGTTTTATTGAGGTTTGGCAAGTTGTCTCCCTTTACCAAGCCAGCTTATTTGAATTGTTAATTGGGGATGAAGACTTGACTCTTGCTCGAGATGGTATTATTTTAAAAATATCTTCTAGGTTCATGATGCCATTTATTAAGGGTTTTTTCTTTTGGAAAAATCTTTCATTTTAGAATTCTAGGTTTCTAGTTTTTGAAATAGAGAAATGTCAACCTACAATTCTAAAATGGAATTTTGTTTAAATGTCACTAAAATTGAATCAAGGATAAAAACATGTTGAATCAGCAAATTCCAACTGTTATTAAACAAAAGAGTTTGATGTATCAAGTTAAGAGTAATTGTAGGAAGCATAGTCAATTTTTTTAGGCTAAAAACACTCTTGGTTCTCAGGCATTGTTGCACACTGAAATCACTCCTCATGAAAGCCTCCATCAGGCTTCATTCATTTCTGTTTCACTTCTCAGACTTGAAAGGGGCGGTGGGGCAGCCTGGTGGTTAAAGCGTTTGCTCATCACGCCAAAGACCCTGGTTCAATTCCCCACATGGGTACAATGTGTAAAGCCCATTTCTGGTGTCCCCTGCCGTGATATTGCTGGAATATTGCTAAAAGTGGCGTAAAACTACACTCACTCACTCAGACTTGAAATATACAAAGTTATCTCAGTTTTCTCCTTTGGGCTGAGGAAATTTGCCCCGATGTACCGGGTAAAAGGAAAAAATATAGGATCTTTCTGCAGCTATGGTTGTTAAAAATTAGTTTCCAAGGAATCACAATTCAATCTTCATCATAAATGTATTTTAAAGACTATTTCCAAATATTCTGAACTTCAAAATGTTGTAAAATAAGTTACACATTAAGTGAAAAATGTTTCTTTATCTGTTCTTTTTTGTTGCCCACCATTTATCTTGTAGGTTGAGAATGAAGATGAGAAACACATAAAAAAAAATGAAATGGTCTTATCTAAGAAGGTTTACATGCTTTTTCACACCCCCTTGCCTGAAAACCAGTTTAGTGTTTATTTATCCAGCCTTAGTTGTTATGACATGTCATTATGTATGCTTACAAATCTGCTGCAAGGTCTTTGTTTGAACAGTTTGTTGTTATTTTTTATTACAGTTTTCTAATAATCTGGTTTCGTTACGAAACATTATTTATTTGCCATTGTGAAATTAATTATTTACGTTTGTTGAGCTGATTGATTTACGAATGGAACTAACAATGTCGTCACGACATGGGTAAGTTGATGGACAACATGGGAAGATCAATAGATTTACTTAACCAAATGTGCAATATGTAAATTCTGAAAGGTTTCAAAGTACTTACTAGTATCACTGTCGTTACATTTAAACATGATAGTGAAGTGTTGGGTGTGACTACCTGGATACTCTGTGTGCTCCAAGCTGGCCCCCGTTTCACAAAAGGATCGTAGCTAAGATGATCGTATTTCCCATACTTTAACATAGATTTAAGACAGTTGTAGTGTTACGATCGCTTTGTGAAATGGGCCCCAGGGTCCCAATCCACAAAACGTTTGTAGCGCTACGGCATTCGTAAGCATATGATAAACTAAAGAGTTACCACAAAGTCGTAACGTTACGAATTCTTTGTGGATTGGGATCCAGATCTCCAGGCTGCTCCACACTGTGAACAATTCCAAAGGAATTATATTTTTTTGAAAACGTAAAATACCAAGTTCATTTCCAACTCCATGGCATGGCATGATAGTGTAGATTCATTCATATCATTTTTTAAATGTTTTTGATAATTTTGTTAATTCGCGAAAATCTACTGCAGTAAGATATCCAATTAACACACATTGATATAACTGCTGCTTAAATATGATAGACATTACTTTGAATATAACTTAGATCTATTGATAACCAGCATTTCTATTTTATCACTCATCCTCATTGCTATATGGCTTCTACAATGCAGATGCTTAATTTGAACCTACTCGGGACAGTGGGGTAGCCTAGTGGTTAAAGCGTTAACTCGTTACGCTGTAGCCCGTGTTCGATTTCCCCACATAGCTACAATGTGTGAAGCCCTTTTCTGGTGTCCCCTGCCGTGATATTGCTGGAATATTGCTAAAAGCGGCGTAAAACCAAACTCACACATTTACTTGAACCCACTACATTCATTAATGAGCAAAAAAATCTGTTGCAGTGAAAGACTTATAACAGATGCATTGGTCATATGAAATTTAGCAAATTGCAAAGACTTTGGGGAAGTTTTTCCTGATTTGACTCTCTTGTGATGTGTTTTATTGACAGTTTCCTTTACTTGGGTGTGCGGGTAGGGTGTATGTGTGCCATGGAGTTGCTGGGCTGCAGTTGCTGATTATTTCTAATCTGAAGTAGAACGTCATCTGATAGTGTATGATCTCATGAATTGTGAAATACTATGAACATTGTTACTTTCCCACATCTATATGTTTCTATATATCCATTTCTTGCCATCTGAATACCATTGTATATAAACATTGTCCAGAAAGTTACCAAGAAATAAACACAGTTTTGCCCAAACCTTCCCTTTGTTTGTGATTGACACTTTTAGATCATGGTCAGAATTGGCCTTCAGCAACGGATGCTGCTGGATGAAATTATGGGACCATAGATTAATTTATAGGTTGTTGTGGTGGTGCATTTGTGACCAACTCGTGTTATTCGGGACGAGCCGAATAGACTCGTGTCTTCTTGGAGGTTACGGAAAGGGGCGAGTGGTGACGAATGGGTGGTGGTGGTGATATTAAGGGGCGATCACCCATTTTGTTCTGGGGAGGTGTGTGTGTGGGGTGGGGTGGGGGGTGTCATCAATTTTATACACATTTCTAGGGGCTCAGCAATTTTGTACATAATAATATTTAAAATTATGCTTAAAAAATATGGGAAAGGGGAGGGGGTAATTGATTTTGTACATGACATGGGGGGTGTCATTTACTTTGTACATAAACTTTGGGGGGGTCATTCACATTGTACATGTACATGCTTCTCATAAAAATCATCATCAACCCCCCACCCACACTCCCCTAGTCATATATTATGAACGGTCCCTAATGGGATCAGGAGATCCTGCTCATAGAACCCATCTGCTTGCCATAAAAGGCGACTATGCTTGTCGTAAAAGGCGACTAACGGGATCGGGTGGTCAGTTTCGCTGACTTGGTTGACACATGTCATCGGTTCCGAATTGCGCAGATCGATGCTCATGCTGTTGATCACTGGATTGTCTGGTCCAGACTCGCTTATTTACAGACCGCCGTCATATAGCTGGGATATTGCTGAGTGCGGCGTAAAACTAAACTCACTCACTCACTCACTCACTCCTGCTCATAGACTTGATGTTTCTTATCTTTTCACAGTTGAGCACATTGATGCTCACTGAATTGTCTTGTCCAGACTGGATACTTATATACATGTAGGTGTACAATTGCTCAGTGTAGCCTTAACCAACAAACCATGTTTGAAGATGGTGTTCCTTGTGACTTATATCTGCTTTCTGCTTTCTTCCTCATATTCATCAGTAGCTTGTATACAATGAACATGTAAATATCCTATCAATATCAATCCATATTCTAAACACTGAAAAGGTGATTTAATTCAAATTTCCGTACATAGTTGTGCACATCACGGTCCAAATATGATTATTCACACACTGTAGTCGTAAAGCTACATCATTGATAAGTGCAGCGCTAAACAAAACACTGTGTCTGATTTATTTTAATTGTGTGTGTGCGTGCGTGCGTGCGTGCGTGCGTGCGTGCGTGCGTGCGTGCGTGCGTGTGTGTTGTTTTGTTCTTGTGTATACCCGAGCGAGTGCATTATCAGGTCAGGAGACACTAGAACTAGGCTTTACAAATTGTACCACTGTGGGAATGAAACATGTCTAGGTCATTTGACAAGGGAATACTAAAGCCTGGAGCAGCAAACAATGATTTGCCATGGTGAAAGATGTTGAGTGAGTGAGTGAGTTTAGTTCATATATTCCAGCTATATTGCGGCGGTCTGTAAATTATCGAGTCTGGACCAGACAACCCAGTGGTCAACAGCATGAGCATCGGTCTGCACAATTGGAAACCGATGACATGTGTCAACCAAGTCAGGGAGCCTGACCACCCAATCCCGTTACTCGCCTCTTACAACAAGCATGGGTTACTAAAGATCAATGTTCTAACCCGGACCTTCACGGGGCAAACGATTTTTAAGTAAGCAGTCGTAAGTAATATTTTTTTCAACTAGAAAGTGCTTGGATATATCTAAAGTATATCATAATCAAGTATATCTCTTTTATACCCCACTGAAATATTTCTGACCACGACCATAAATAAATCTTGAGTAGGGAGCTCATTTTACTATGTATGGTGTCGTAAGAGGCGACTAACGGGAGTGGGTGGTCAGGCTCGCTGACTTGGTTGTCACATGTCATCGGTTCCCAATTGCGAAGATCGATGTTCATGCTGTTGATCACTGGATTGTGTGGTCCAGACTCAATTATTTACAGACTGCCGCCATATAGCTGGAATATTGCTAAGTGCGGCGTAAAACAACAAACAAACAAACCTGGTTGTGTGATCTATGGAGAAGATGATTATACAGGTTTTAAAATACAGGTACAAGCATCTTGAAATATACTACCCACACTTTGCTAAGGATCACACAAAAATCACAACTTAACTTAAACGTAAATTCATAATTTGAAATTGTATCCATTTAAAAGTGGATAAATAATAATATGGTAACCCCTCTTTAGGCAAACAATCACTTTAATCTAACCTTATGCACTTGATACATGAGTAACCCATCAAAATGTTTTTTTATGGCACCAATCAACCATTTTGCAAATCATGCAACGAGTCACTGACAAGAATACAACACCTGTCAATAGCAGGGATCCACAAGATGAAATGACATACTGGAACCTAGGATCAATGCTTAAAATAAACTTAGATATTTAAACCAAATTTGACCCCACATCATAGTTTTCTGTTGAATTCATGATTTGATCCTTACCAAAGTGTGAAAAGTATATATCAGTTACATTTACTGGCTGTTGTTGAGGATATCAATGGGAGATCTAATGGCGGAAAGGTCATTTTGCTGAGGTCCACGTAGGCCATTTTACCGCTAATTAAAAGCTCAAAGAGTGCTTCGTCCAAAAAGTGTAGAACAATTTGACCATTTAATCCGTTGATCTCTTAAGATCTCTTAATTAAAGCGTTGGCTCGTCACGCCGATGACCCGGGTTCGAATCCCCACATGGGCACAATATGTGAAGCCCATTTCTGGTGTCCCCCGCCGTGATGTTGCTGGAATATTGCTAAAAGCGGCGTAAAACCAAACTCAATCAGTCAGTAAGATCTCTTAAAGTTAAAGAATAAGGGCCTTCATTGGGATCAGTCACGTTCATCTTGTGTTACAGTAATGGTTTTGTTTTCCCCACCATACTCTTTTACAACTTTACCCCCATGAAATACTTTCTAGTAATCTAATTTTAATATACCACAGTTCAGGCTTAATAATATTGCGCTACCACCTCTCTGACGGACCACAGAAGAACGCATTTGGATAGAAATCTTTTATAAAGTTTTTCGCACTTAGCTGAGGATTTTACGAGCGCTTACGACAGAGTGATTAAACAGATACCATAGGAACCGTTTCTCCCGTTCTGATCTATGCTGCCGCCATCTGTAATGGTATCATGGTAATTTGTCCAAAAGCCTGACCCTCTAGTGATATTCAAATCACATATTTTCAAAGTATTACTCTTTTTTTCTCAACCGGTGCGGCGTGATAAAAAAGCAAGCACCCGTTCGCAGCCTACAAGTTCACAGGCCCTCGTCGTGTCTTTGTAAAATTAAAGTTTAAAAAAAAAAAAAAAAAAAAAAGGTATTGCTTAGTGGGGTGATGATGTTTTTATGGAGTACAATGTGAATGTCTCAAAACCCCCAAGTTAGTGGCCCCGTTCCTCCCCTAGTGGTTAAAGCATTCGCTCGTCACGCCGAAGACCTGGGATCGATTCCCCACATAGGTACAATGTGTGAAACCCATTTCTGGTGTCCCCCGCCGTGATATTGCTGGAATATTGCTAAAAACTAATCTCACTCACTCTCACTACAGCTACAAACAATCTTAGTTTTTAATTAACACATCAATCAAACTTTGTGTAATAACTCACTTTCTTGAAATAAATAATTAAAGACGAACTTACATTAAAAAGATCCTTCATTGATGAAACTTGAGATGGAAAAAACAAATTACAGTCAAGCAGGGCCTGCTTGACTGTGATTCTCCCATCACAAGGAATAAATAATGGAGGATCTTCTCAATGACCAATACATCGTCAAAATGACCTCTTCAAATCTGGACTGCCAGCCTACGTTGGTGTTCCACATCTTCTGCGTTGGATCCCGGATGTAACTTCTAATAACACGTCTATAATCACTGTCAGGTATCAGAAGTGGTGTCACAGATTTGTAGCATGCGGCGTGAATCAGAGATTATAAAGATCAAACATGAACAGAACATCTCCTTTCATGGAGCTAAAAAGAGGGTCCTCAGTTTAACTGCAGTCCCTTCAACTATCTCCCACTCTTCTGCTGCCTCCCGTCCTTCCGTCACTACTGCAACTATCTCATGTCAGACAGATCTGACATGGGTCAACTCTTCTCAACCCATCTCAACCACTGCATCTTCAAAACCCAAAGTCAAATCTTCAGAATCCCAAACACCTTAGCAACTGCCAAAGCCAGAAACAAAAAATTGTGCGCCAAAAAGGATAGAAAAGAAAATACCGAGACTCCTTTTGAGGTCCCTGTTGAGGTCCATAACTCCTTTGGTCCTCTGGATATGGAGGTCACTCCATACATCAATGGGAGTACATCAAACTCTTGCTCACGTTCACGTGACATGTCACCAGTGGGAGCACCATGAACCCACAAAACATGATTCAATGGAATTGCAGAGGACATAGAATAATTTTAACGAACTACAGTTATGGATCCAAGACTTGAAACCATCCCTGGTTTGTCTCAAAAAAACCTACCTGAAAAGGACTGATAAATTTGACATCCGTCGGTACAGTTCCTACCACTCCTTTTCTGCTCCTGGTGTTAAAGCTACAGGAGGCACTTGGTGAGGCAGGTCATCCTCCATAGCCCTGTTCCACTTAACACCAACCTACAATCTGATGCTGTCCGCATGACTCTGAACATAGGATTTACACTATGTTGTCTCTATATTCCTCCTTCCTCAACTATCCGCCTATCAGATCTTAAGAACTTGTACGATCAACTAAAGCCTTTATTAAAATAACTACATTGTAAGGGTGATTAACCTATACTCATATCTTATTTATTAAACAACAGACAATTTCAAGTACGGATGGTTTCCACATTGTCTGGTTTCCACTCATATTCTACATTCTTACCAGACATAAAATATTTGAAAAAAATGTGCTTGAAGGCTCTTGGCTTCCTCAAAGTCGTTTCAAGTACAGAATGGGGAGGGAATCAGACTACCCTCTTTCACTTGTACAGATCATTGGTTCGCTCTAAACTAGATTACGGCTCCATTGTTGATGGTGGTGCCTGCACAAGCAATTTAGAAAAATTAGATTCTAATTTTACTATCTATTCCCGACAACAGTTCCATTTTCACTGCTGAGGCCAAAGCTATCTTCACAGCTTTGACCTATATTAAACAACAGAACCATTCCAAAAACTTCATCGTGTTTACAGAGTCAATATCTTACCTTCAAGTACTTCAAAATGTTACTTCACGTCACCCTTTCATGCTAGACATTTTAGAACTTTAAAACGGTCTTTCTACTGGCCAATGTGACATCGTCCTCTATTGGTTGCCAGGTCACGTCGGCATAGCAGGTAACACAAAGGCCGATGCTGTAGCTAAAGCAGCTCTTGACAAACCCTTATCCCCACTGCTGATCCCATACAGTGATTTCACACCCACTATCAAAAATTATACTCGAGACCTTATGCAAAAAAGGTTGGGGTTGAATGAATAGGGGGTTCAGCCGTGACACAATAGATTCGGTTGTCGTTCAGATGGTTTGAGAAAATAGATCATCCTGTAAGTATCTTTCAAAACTTCGTACATCTATATCCTCTTATCACCAGTGTACTTGATACAGGTGAAATCATCCCAGGTGTATTCTTAACTGTTTGATGGGTATTCTAGAAGATGGTGGGTCAAAAATAAAATATACAACTTAATGGATGACAACTTCTTGTTTATTGCACAGAGCGACATTTCGATGTCGATTCTTATACCGTTACCGAGCTAAACGTGACTACAGCCAAATGATGAGAAGTATATATACTTCTGTATTCTTGAGAAGTTCTTCAAGCATCAGCATGTGACATAATAAAAACGACAAAACCCTTTCCAGATCCATAAAACAGACCATTTACCAATGCACCCAGGATATGTACCAGCCGGGCATTTCCAAGGCTAATCCACCAGTGTGGAGTTTACACAGAATAATTATAGAGCTGTTTGGGCATGTGGGACGCACCTCTAGTGACGCCGTAAATTTATATACTGAAGACAAGCACGTGTTTTCTCCGGAATGTGAAAACTGACAAAAGTCTGAAGATCCTTGGTACAGATATAATTTCTACAATTTTAACCGGCTTCAAACTGTCAGTGTGAACATTATGAGAATATATGTATATTTCTCTAAATTACATAACTGCATTTAAGTTAATTAAATTATCTGCTCATACATGTAGCTGACACTATCCCTTTGATCCCGCAAATACATTTTCAGGAAATATATACAAGACATTCAGAATGAGTTATCATTCAGAGCAGTTTATCAAATACTGACTAAAAGAATGTTAACGTTTGTTTCATAATTATGAATTTGCAAATATTGTCTGAAACATATAATTCCCGAATCTATTTGTTTGTCTTTATTTGTATATACATGTAGTTATATTTTACATCCCCCGCAATTCAGATTAAGTTTTAAGGAAAATATTATGTCAACCACAGAAACATCTTGTCCTGTAGCATATCTGCCAAGTCCTGATTGTATCTGCTGTAAAATCCGTCCAGTAAGACCCGGGTCTTTTGAAGCATCGGTCCTATTGTTTTCTTCTTCTTGCTAGTATTTTTGTGAGGGACACGTGTGATGGAGGCCAGCCACTCTTCAGTATAATCTGAAGTACAATGACACTGTGAATGAGCTGTCCTCTAGTGTTAGTGACTGTGTTGTTCTGCTGACCTAAGATGTTGATGCTTTAACAGGGGTGGAAATAACTTTAAGATTGCTAGTGTACTCTGGTACAGTGGCACATGTAAAATCACTTGCCCTGATAATTTTTCCACTGTACCGGCCGTTTTCTTGTTGATTATTTAAATAAACAACATAATTAACATTGGAAAGTCAACTGGACACCGGTACAGTGTGATATACAAATGTGCTTGCCCGACAGAAAAAAAACACTGGACTCGGACGTCGGGCAATGGGTTATTTCCACCCCTGCTTTAAAAACATAAATGATGACTTTCTTTTATACTTCTTAGATTCCATGCAGCTGAGAATCGGAATCAGTTGTTGAAATGAAAGCCACAAAACATGTTCTACAGCCATAAGAAAGCTCTACTAAGAACAGAGACGATTGTTCAATTCTGACTTTACCATGAGTACATATTTGTTTCAGCAGTATTACAGTGAGATGTTGTTTGTAAACAAATCGTGTCTGCACCAGACAATCCAGTGATTGTCACCATGCGATACGATGACACCATGAGTTTATGAATCACTATGAAATAGTGATGATACCAGGTGTTCGCCAACAGGTGAGCGTATCCTGCTCCGTCGGTGGCACTCGTCACACACACATGCAGAGTCTAGTCAATTGTTCAACTGAAATTATTCGGGAATGTATGGTACAAGTCAAAAGAAACATGGAAGAAAGAGATGAAAACTTACTCAGTTTCAAATAGTTGTATATTGTTCTTAGCCGAGCTTTTGGATCTTCATCCTGGTCCTCTGTTCGCAAGATCAGGAACTGGTCTCGTGGAAACACCTTTAGCCATTGTCGCATGTACACTGAATAGCACCCCAAAAAAACGCGAAGCTGAAAGAAAATGTCTGAATTATATTATGGGTTTTTATCAGTTGTTTGAAAGTGTTTAATTGATTTACCGTTAGTGAGTGAGTGAGTTTAGTTTTATGCCACACTCAGCAATATTCCAGCTATATGGCGGCGGTCTGTAAATAATATATTCTGAACCAGACAATCCAATGATCAACATCATGAGCATCGATCTGCGCAATTGGGAACCGATGACATGTGTCAACCAAGTCATTGAGCCTGACCACCCGATCCCGTTAGTCGCCTCTTACGACAAGCATATAGTCGCCTTTTGTGGCAAACATGGGTTGTTGAAGACCTATTCTACCCCGGATCTTCACGGGTCATTTACCGTTAGTCTTACAATACTGATACATGTTCATGCCAATCTTGAAATTCTCACCCGAAGTTTTCTTGCTATGTCCAGGCTGTACAGACATTGTTCCACGGTATGGTTCTTCATGCAAGCCTCCTCGATCTGAATAGCTTCACTGACAGCTGCATGGAAGTCCTCAACAGATTGTCCTTTTTTCATCATATACTCGGAATATAACCTGCATTCACATTACTTTAGTTATAAATTCTGATAGATTCCACTGAAAATATTACCTTAGAAATTCGCTTTTTCAATTTTATATTTAGTAGCTTAACAACACTTTTGTTTTGCTCGTGTTACTATTTCAATTGGGGCGGTGGGGTAGCCTAGTGGTTAAAGCGGTCGCTCGTCACGCCAGAGACCCGGGTTCGATTCCCCTAATTGGTACAATGTGTGAAGCCCATTTCTGGTGTACTGCTAAAACAGCGTAAAACTAAACTCACCTACTATCTCAATTCGTTTGCTGCATAATAGATGCAAAGGGCTGCCTACTTCTGACTTTAATGTCCCAAAATGTAACAGAGATGTTTACCAACAACTAGTCTTCAAACCTTTTCTCTGTAACTTCAGGCTGATTTGCTGAACCATTAAACGTCGAGGTGACACTGGGGCTTTAATTATTGCCTACAAATTTAGTGTCAAATGCCCAAGAGAAATATTTTGACATAATGGAATTGTGACCATAAAGAAAAGCCTTCCTTAATTGAACTAATATGGTTAATGTTTGAGACCGTGATTTGGAAGTAGAGCCGCTGGACCAAACAAAATATCTATCTTCGTACAGAATTAAATGGAGCAAAAATTCAAATTCAAAGTCACCCAAAAATTCATCGCCAATAGTAGTAATTGAGTCACCTCGCTGTGTTATATAACGCTGTATGTCTATCGTTGGTATTTGATCAGAAGGTCTGGTATCGATTTCATACCCTGCTAATCACACTTTGGATGACACCAAAGACGTTGTGACGTTGTGTAGCCCCAATGAAGGGGTATAAATGTTGAAATTGGTTTCAGTCCTCAGCAGCTAATGTAGTTGTGCTCTCTAATACTTGATACATACAAACACAACACAAGCAGCTCGTACATATTGTGACCATGACTTCGTGTCCCTGTTGGCGGTACCATTATTTGTTGTAAAACAATTTCTATGAGTGAGTGAGTGTGTTTACTTTTACGCCGCACTCCACAATATTCCAGGTATATGGCGGCGGTCTGTAAATAATCGAGTCTAGGTCAGTCAGTGAGTGAGTGAGTTTACTTTTACGCCGCACTCCGCAAATTCCAGCTATATGGCGGCGGTCTGTAAATAACCGAGTCTGACCACCCGATCCAGTTGTCGCCTCTTACGACAAGCATGGGTTGCTGAAGATCAATTCTAACCCGGTCCGGATCTTCACGGGTAAAAAAATAATATATAAATAAAGATATGATATCATTAAAACGTGATCCGTAGCAAAAGTTGAGCTTTCTATCCATACACAAACAATCTCTTGAAGCTAATCAGAGTTAACATAGTTCTGAAAACACAACACAAGAACCCACCTGTCAGTTGGATTTCTTAAGATGAGGATGAACTTTGGATCTGTATACATGTGTCTCATAAGATGGGGTGTCAAAACCTCCGGTTTCTCCAAACCTGCATTTTGAGGTATTTTGGGCCAACCTCGGAAATCGCTAAAATCTAATGGAGATGCGTCACCTGGAATGAGTTGGTGAGGTTGTTTAACACCTATCGGCATAAATGATCAGTTTTATTGATGAAAGGCTGACTGACTGAGTTTGGTTTTACGCCGCTTTTAGCAATATTCCAGCAACATCACGGTGGGGGACACCAGAAATGGGCTTCACACATTGTACCCATGTGGGGATTCGAACCCGGGTCCTTGGCGTGACGAACCAACGCTTTAACTGCTAGGCTACCCCACCGCCAATATTGATGAAAGGAGGAAGCAAAAGGATGCAATACAAGTCACAGACATTCAGCACTTTTGGTAAAACACAGAAGTACAGAACCGTAACCTAAATTCGTGGATAACCTTGATTCGTGGATCGCGGTAATTATCATGTAACTCGTAAAGTAAGTCTTGTATGACGTCACGAAGCGGTACTTTTGATGTACACCCAATGCCACGTCTCGCTGACAAAATGTTCCAAATCTCTGCATAAAAAATCTAACTGTCCAGCACTGAGATAAATAGCCCAAGATCACTATTGGCACAAATACCAAGTTTATTTTTATTCTGTCAAGTGAAAAAGATACCGTTAGCAACAACCTTCTCACATCTCGTTGTCTACGTTCCTAGGTGTCAATAGTTACCGCAATGGGCTGTTATACACTGACTTCGTATTCCACGAAACAAGGTGACATCACATTTTATGCGCATGCACGGGTGATGATTGCAAATGGCTTCGGTAAACAAACGTTTCAATCAAAAGTGGAATATTAGGCATTTTCAATTTGCTGAATCAATGAGTAAAATATTCATTGAGTATACAAAATGAAATCGTGCATCTAAAATATGATTTTCGCCGCACTTCCCTTTAAATTCACGAAACAAGGTTACGCGAGTGTGTAATGGCGACAAGCAGGACTATTTTGATCATGTATCTCTACCTGTAATCATTTGGTGGTACCCTGTTTCTGTAGCGGTCTGTTCTATCTCTTGTGCCGCGGTAGTGAACTTTTGTTGGAAGCAGCTAAAGTTACATGGTGTCCCCTTCGTCATTCCTGGTGTGTAACCTGGCACAATTGATTTGAAATATGAATGATTTATTCTCTACTAGTACATTGGTGAACAAGTGTATTTCATCATAAGCATACACATTCTAACGCGTCTTATACTGGAAAATACCCGTGAAGATCCGGATTACAACTTGTCATCAGTAACCCATGCTTGCTGTCAGAAGCGACTAATGGGATCAGGTGGTCAGGCTCGCTGACTTGGTTGACACATGTCATCGTATGTCATGAGTGCACACTACAGCTTTCATTGAGAATAATCCCCCTTCCGTGCCCGCCATGAGTCCAGATCTGAACCCCCTTGAACACATTAGGGACAAGTAGAGATCAGGGTTAGAATTGGTCTCCAGTAACCCATGCTTGCCGTGAGAGGTGACTGACGGGATCGGGTGGTCAGGCTCGCTGACTTGGTTGACACAGTCATGTCATCGTATCCCAGTTATGTAGATCGATGCTCATGCTGTTGATCATTGGACTGTTTGGCCCAGACTCGATTATCTACAGATCGCCGCCATAAAGCTGGAATATTGCTGCGTGCGGCGTTATACAACCAACCAAACCAACCATCGGGCGATGGATACAGGCACGTATACCAGCTGTAGAAATCTGCTCGAGTTGGAAGCGGTTTGCACCATTTATGACGGCAGTGTACCTTCCATGTGCTTGGATAACTCCTGTACCGTCATCGCATATCCATCGCTAGTCGTCATATCCTTTGCAGACGATCCTGATATTGATTGTAGAACGTTCCCAGGTTACAAATGAATGTCTCATCACATACACTCCATGTCCCCTTATCTCCTATCTCGCTCTATACTTTAAACAGGTACAGTTACATCACAGATGGTTTGTGTATTGTGCTATATAACCTATATGTATCCATTCTTAAAACAGTGAAGGAAACTGTCTTTATATGTTCTCTTGTAGTCAAGGCACGATCTTACAGAAAAACACATGCATCTTTACCAACGTACTGTCGTACAGACCGCTGGTGTTAGTACAACTCTGTAAAATTTACTGGGGATGCTTAACTTTCTCCCCGGTGTATATGTTCCAATGTCAATTTCCTAATAAAGTACATTCATCTACCTTAACTTCTAAGTTAATTGGGGCGGTGGGGTAGCCTGATGGTTAAAGCGTTGGCTCGTCACGCCGAAGACTCGGGTTCGAATATCCACATGGGCACAATGTGTGAAGCCCATTTCTGGTGTCCCCCGCCGTGATGTTGCTGGAATATTGCTAAAAGCGGCGTAAAACCATACTCACTCACTCTAAGTTAATTGAAAATTTTGGATTTCAAATATCTGAAACCATGAAGCTAACTTGCTTGCTCCTTTAGTTGCCAATTTGTGGTCCATAAAGACGGGTCTGGGCTAGTACAAGCTGCCCCACATACACATACATACGCATGCACGTCGTCATATGAGCGAAATATTCTCAAGCACGACGTAAAACCAAATTTCACCCCACCTCACCATAAAGACGGAACTGCTCTCTTAAGCACTGAACTCACAGTACAACGTTAAATATAGGAATCACTGCTGTGCTTTCATAATTGCTCCATGGTAACCGTAACCCTTTGGTGGTGTAGTGGTTGGAGCGTCTGCTCGGAGAGCGGCAGGTCGCGGGTTCGATCCTCGGCCACGTCATACGAAAAGACGTTCAAGTATGGTGCTTGTTTGGTCCCTGCCTGGCGCTCGGCATTAATGGGACTGGTCTGCTCGGAGTCGGTATAATGTGGCTGAGTGGGGTATTCATGTTTAACTGCGGCATGGTATCTCAGTGGCTAGCTCTATAAAACCAGCTTGTCTGGGCTTTTACAAGCAGCCACACATACACATGCATGCACGTCGTCATATGAGCAAAATAGTCTTAAGTACGACTTAAACTCCATTTCACCTCACCTCACCTCACATAATTACGCCATGGTAACCGTTACCCTTCGGGTACTAGGCTGCGTCACATTAATCTATTTATAAGGAACCAAACATTAAACGGCAAAAGACTGACTGACTGACTGAGTTTATTTTTACGTCGCTTTTAGCAATATTCCAGCAATATCACGGCGAGGGACACCAGAAATGGGCTTAACACATGGTGCCCATGTGGGGAATCGAACCCCGGTCTTCGGCGTGACGAGCCAACGCTTTAACCACTAGGCTACCCCACCGCCCCAAACGCCGAAAGAACAATATAGTTTGCATGTACCTTTACACCAATCCATGTGTTTGAAATTCTTGTCAGTCAGTCACTCACTCATCCGCACACACCGGTATGAGTGAGTGAGTGAGTTTAGTTTTACTCCGCTTTTAGCAATATTCTAGCTATATTACGGCGGAGGACACCAGAAATGCGCTTCACATATTGCACCCATGTGGGGAATCGAACTCGGGTCTTCGGCGCACCGGTATGAACTCAGTAAACAATTACCATATCTTCTGCGGCACCAATAAAATATTTCCTTCTCATTTTGACAATCATTGCAATTAAGGACGTCTTCATGGGCCCTTATGCGGTAGGAGATGTCGGTGGTTCCCGATTTGGACACTCCAAGAACATGGTAGTATGGGACGCACTTGAGACGGAACTTCCCATTTTCCTTTGCGTACCAGCACGGGTTCTTAAAGTTAGGCAGATAGTTGGGTCTCTCCTGCGACATAAGGTACAGTATTTTAAAGCAGAACTTCATTAATATACATTTTCCTATGATATATACTCTTAAAAAAGTAAGGGAACTTCAGTTTTAATTTACGATTGAAAAAATTGGGAGACATATCGGAGTCAATCAATGTTGATATGACAATAATGGATGTTCTGAGAGTGCATCACTACTTGCACTTCCTTATGACCATAGTTTGTTTGTACAATAATCCCTTTAGAAAGAAGATTGGGTCAGGACATGAAATTCGCATGTGTACGATTTTCATTTTTAAAACAAAACAACAACAACAAAACGGCTAGAAACAAACACTGACAACTGTGATGCAGGATGATTGCCAAATTTAATGGTCTACTATGATTTATCGGACCTTCAAGAATGACACCCTATGCACTAGTCTGTCTCACAGTCCCTGAACCACATTAATTTCCCTACTCCAAGCCCTCTCTGCAAAAGCCCTAAATAAAGACTAGATTTCCCTTCAGGTTTCTGAATCTCTGGTCTCCCTACGGGCTTGTTTGTTACTATCAAAATTATATATATTCAGAGACTAAGCCTTAGTCTACCTATGCACGTGTATGGGGCTACTGTTGTGCACGAGCATCCCATGCGTTATGTTTAGGGGTGATGATGAAGAGAAATGTTGGTGCGTTCATAAGATGTCTGTCTTTGAAAAGTTTGTTAACGCTTATACTTCCTATTCAAACTGAATAAGTTAGTTGTGATGAGTATAGGCGTGTGTAATGTGAACTACACGGTGTGAGAAGACAAAATATGATCTCATTGTATCACCTGGGACCAACATACCGTGAGCACACTCCCACCAGGATCAAAACTTACAAATCATTAGTTAAAGAAATAGACAAGAATAAGACCAACGACACCACACTGTCTGTTTCAAATTTCAATCTGGGCATAACAATACGGCAAGAGCGACATTTTAACTTTCCCTCTGATTTGAGCTATAGTCCAGCAGTCGGAGCCTTTCTTGGTGGTGAAATCGAGTATGCTTTTTCTGTAATGATTTTATTAAACATCATACAACTTCTTCAAAATGTTTTCGGATCAAGAAAATAACATTAATTGCCTCGGTGAAGTTATCGAATATCTTTGCGGTAGACGTGTAGGACGGTTCAAGAATCTGTACCAAAACGTCGCATTCCCGAATAAAAGAAGTTGTTATCCATAAAGTTTGTTCTATATATTGACGTGTAAGATGCTTGATTAATCTCCGATGCAATTCCCTTTCGCCATTAGCATCACATGTTCCGGTGTGGTATTTTCAGGCGAGACTTTTCAGGTGATACGCTTGTAGCGACATGAACTGGGATACGACCAGAACTGGGATGACTAATATGGAGAATTATACGTCTTACTGTCAACTATGTATTTAATCGACAAACAATTATTAAGATCAAAATCAACTGCACAACTCGTGTCCTTTATTTTAACTACTGATCGCAAAAAATGCCAATGGCAGCGCTCCATAGTCGATGTCCGCCATAATAGCTTAATATAGCAGCGCAGAAAATGTAGAAACGTGAATCTGAAACGAAATAGAATTCATTTTCATACTCTTTACTGTAATTACTCTACTAGCTTAAAAATAAGTGAGCGACCAATTAATGTTCCTGGTTGTGGATGCTGAATTTAGGTGTCAGGTGTTTTCATTCATTTTTATTCATAATTATTCATTCATTCCCAGAAATGGTTACTGCTCAACTTGAAATATGACTTTCTTGCAATATCTTATGATATTTTAAAATATAGCTAATTATTCCTTTTAACAATATATGTTTATGCCCACAAATAGAACCAGAAAATATATGATGTGAATGGTATTGATTTTGATTTTATAGTTTAATGATTATGCTAATATGTGTAAAAATATAGTAAGTTGTATCTAAATATCGGCAAGCCTGGCCATTTTTTCACAGTGTTTTATGTAATAATACAGTAAATAGTTTCTTTTAAAAAGAACGGGGAATAAAAGAAAATTAAATTATGTCATAATTATTTTTAATGATGTTACATCCATTCTTGATGGGTATGTATGTATAACAATTCAAGTTTGTTTGGGGATTTGCTATTTGTGTTATGCCATTTGTGAGAGTATATAAGAGATTGGTATGTTGCTTGGTCATACTTTTCAGAGAATATTTCTTATGAAATACTCGAAAAATATACAGGTTCATGTACACATTCATGACACTGTAAAAAGAGTGGTGATCTATTATTTATAATGGTAGGGTGTATTCAGTAACACGCCATCACACATAATATTATGCTGATAATGCTGAGTGAAAGGTCCAGTTAAAGTTCTCATCCCCAAATGTTCACATGGCCCACTAAGCAGTTAATGGCTCCCTATTTTTATAACATGTTTAGCCTCCAAGTAATGTTGTGTTAATATTACTGCTATTAGCATATAAGATTTGCCAGTAATGATCATTTATAGCTTTCATCATTATTGTGTACATGGAAGCTGTTTGTAACAGACACCAGACATACAAGGCATAATTACTTCAGAATGAAAAAGTGGGAGAGTTTGTGCCCCATCTCAGAAGGCTATAGTTATAACTTTGAAGAAAAATGATGGTGTAGAAATTATCCAAAAATGTTTCTTTAATGTTCCTTTGTTCCCTTCCTGGTCAGCTTGATATAAATGGGAAATTCACTGAGCCCTTCATAGCAGCTTGAACTTGTTATTCCATGCATTGTCATCAATAACATTATATTTGCTGAACTAATTAGCGGTTAGAGTTGTCCCCCCTTCACAATTTGCTTGAAAGGGTCATCTGCTCATTGTGTTAGAAGGCCAAGCAGCTGAAGCTTCTTTGATGACTTATTGTTACTGAGATGAAACTGTCAAGGTAAATGATGCCTTCATAGTTACTTTTTTGTGTGTAATTTTCCCCAGAAACCAATGCTACCTGATGTGGATATGGTTGTCAGGCTCAATGACTTAGTCATTGTTTAGAATCAAGTCTCAATGATTGCATGTGTGGCTGCTTATGATCTCAATAACTGGATTGTCTGGTACAAACTCAGTTATTTACAGATATCATGTAGCTAGAATATTGTGTAGCAACAAACAACAAACAAGCAAAACAATTTATGCCAGCTTTGGATTAGGGAATTTGTGTGATGAATGTAGTCAAGGAAATTAAAACATGCAATATTGCCCCACTGCTTTTAGATTTTGCCCATAAGTATGAAGTATAAGAACCCAAAAGAAAATAATAAATTCCATTAAAATATAGATTTTAAACTTGTTCCACTTCAAACACATTTGGTTGAGGGAATATAAGTAATACTATTAAACAAATCTCTTAAAATTAGTACTGTAGATCAGCCCAGTGTGCTCATAAATATGAAGTGTGATTTGCTATGAGCAGCCAAAATGAAATCAGAAGATTCCATTGATTGTAATTTTATGTTGTTATCCCTCTTCTGGTTGAATCTGTATGTATTATACTAATATTGTACAGATTCTCTGAAAATAAGAGAAATTGTCCTGTTCGAGATTCAGCCCACAATTTTTAAATGTCCGATTATTCTGTTAGTATTAGACTTAGGAGACATTATCCCTCTCCAGGATACAGGGATGAGATCATGGGGCCTCATGTGCAGCCGCTCATTCAAGGACAGAGACGTAACTTCGCGCTTCAGCAATGCCCGTCCACGTGTCGCTCGTGTTGTGACAGATTTACTGAGACAGCAGAACATCCCGGTACTCACCATGCCAGCTGTTTCTCAGGACCTGTCCCCTATCGAACATGCTTGGGATGAACTGGAGGGACGATTAGGTCAAGCCCCAAATCAGCCTTTGACGTTAGCTGAATTGGGACAAACGTTGGTTAGGCATGGAACAACATTCCCCAAGCTTTCTTCAATCGCTTAGTGTCTTCTGTGCGTCGTCGTTGTCAAGCCTGCATCGACGCCAATGGTGGACACATACGATACTGAATTTGTGAACTGATTTTTAATTCCACATCTCTTCAAGGACCTGTCACGATGCCTAGTGCCAAAGAATACAAATTTCGGTATTATCCTGACAGCAGTTAAACAATGAGTAAGGAACACACCACAAATCATGTTATTATCTTTTGGAAAAATATTACCTTATGAAAAATGGCATAACATCAATTAATTCACAGTTACTTTATTCCAGTAGTATAAATTGAAACACGAATATGAATCGATCCTAGCAAATAATGTTGAGGAGAAGCAACAGTATAATACAGTAACCACAACTATCCATAATATACTCTCCCAAAAAAGAAACGCACATAGGAATTTCAACTGTATTTTTATGTTTATTTTGAAACATCTTGTAGGCTTTATGAGTCAATGAAAAATAGCGAAATTGCACACTGGGAATGCAGACTTATCCGTCTTTGGCACCAACTCGAGGAAAGTAGTTTGAGTGTCACATGGAGACGTGTGGTGGCGCTGAAGTCAATACCTCGTGTGACCACCGTGGGCATCCAGAACTGCACGGCATCGCACGAATAAGTCTCAGAATCTCGTGTTGCCCAATCGCTGCCCACTCTGCCTGTAGTGCCTGTGCGAGTTGCTGAAGTGTCTGGGGCTTAGGGTTACGGCGCCGCACCCGCCTGTCCAGGGCATCCCACAGATGTTCGATCGGGTTCAAGTCCGGTGATCTTGAGGGCCAGGGGAGCACATTGATGTTGTGGTTCTGGGGAAAGTCTCTAGCGTGACGTGTTGTGTGGGAGCTGGCATTGTCCTGTTGAAACAACTCCCTCTGGCGATCAATGATTGGAAGGAGGTGTGGGCGTAGGATTTCGTCACAGTACCGTTGAGCTGTCAGTTTGCCCTGAATCATCACCAAATCACTTCTCCTACGGCAAGTGATCGCTCCCCACATCATAACACTGTCACGGCCGAATCTGTCCACCTGGGGAACGCATGCGTCGGCGAAACGTTTACGTCGACGTCTGTACACCCGCATTCTTCCATCGCGTCGTTCCAATAGAAATCGTGATTCATCACTGAACCAGATTCTTCGCCAATTCGGTAGGTTCCAGACCTGAACGTTGGTGCACCATTGAACTCGATGTCGACGATGTTGTTGTCGAAGCATAGGGCCAAAATAAGGTCTTCTGGCACGTAAACCAGCCTCTCTCAACCTGTTCCTGACGGTCTGTGCAGAAAGCCTCCTCAATCCGGGTATTTGTCGAGCGGTACTGGTCGCCATGGCTGTTCGATGACGCAGGGGATGTAGCGATCCTGCACCACAGTGGTTGCTCGAGGTCGCCCATTACGATGGACATCTGCTACTGCATTCTGCAGGCGATATCTCTCCCAGAGCCGTGAAATGGTGCTTTGGTGAATATTCATGCGTCGGGCAACTGCACGTTGAGACTGGCCAGCTTCAAGCAAACCAATGGCGATATGACGGTTGGCTTAACTTAGACGTGGCATTTTGCGTTCGTCCACAATATTCCAAATATAGTGAAGAATCGACAGACAGCGATCAACCTTTTATACCTATCATTGAGACTATCTGATCCCCAACTTTCACGTGCATTGCATGTGAATTGTGTATTCTGTGACACTACACGCCGAAATTGAAAATAATGCTGTTAAATACGGGTATCTTACGGATGGTGCGTTTTGTTCCGATGTTTCCAAACATAAACACCATAGGACTCATAAACAGAGCAAACCCTTTTTGTAATACAATATTGTTGTAAGAATGAGTTGTAATATATGACTGAACATTCCTCTTGTGACTCGGTGTTTATGAAAGAGAAACAAAACCATAATGGTAATTTAATGTTAAAACATAGAACAAAGTTCTACCGCAACTTTAGAATATGGAATATTTATCGGCTACTATTTATCTATCAAATTCCAAAGCATTATGTAGTCTCAAATGCACAATGTGTCCAACTGACAAGTGTATAATCCCTGTCATATGGCTGGTATCAAAATATGACCAGAAGAATAGACAACAACGACAATGTCAAGAAAATGTCGCATTTGGCAATACACGCCAGATGGAAAAGACTGGGAGGTTATGGTAGCTTTCATATGACGGATGGGATGCTGCCTGTGATATGGATTATGTAAGAGATAACGGAAAACTACTCCACAATGCCGGAGGACCATAAAACACCTGGTGTACAGGAAAAATCTTTGAATTGAAATGATTTTAACCAACTGTCACATATTTTCCCAGATATCTCCAGAATGTGTGTGTTGGGATATTTAAAATGGTTTAATCAAACAATAAAACATTTGTGGAGTAAACTCTCGAATACGAAATTCCTTAAAGGATTTCCAGAAGTCAACATTTCTGGTCCGTCGGTAAGTCAAGGAGTGAGGGGTCGGATGACCTGGTTTCATAACTCTAGGGGTGGTGGGTAGCCTAGTGGTTAAAGCGTTGGCTCGTCATGCCGAAGACCCAGGTTCGAATCCCCACTTGGGTACAATGTGAATCCCATTTCTGGTGTCCCCGCCGTGATGTTGCTGGAATATTGCTAAAAGCGGTGTAAAACCAAATTCAGTCAGTCATAACTGTCTAACATCCCATTTATGCACTATAGCACATTCATACAATGATAAACGCCACACCAGATTCTATTCACACATACCCGTGAAGTTCCGGGTTATAATGAACCCTCAGTAACCGATGCTTGTCGTACGAGGCGACTAACGGGATCGGGTGGTCAGGCTTGCCGACTTGGTTGCCGATCTGTTCCCAATGGCGCAGATCGATGCTCACAGGTTTGATCACTGGATTGCCCGGTCCAGGCTCGATATTTACAGACCGCCGCCATATAGCTGGAATATTGCTGAGTGCGGCGTAAAACTAAACTCACTCACTCACTATTCACACATTGGTATACTTAGTCTAATAAGTCCTTCTCTCTTACTACAACACGAGACAGGGCAGACTTGTCCCATAGTGGGGAACTGAATGAGGGCGATTCGCCTCGGTCGACTGAAGGAAAAGCCGCACCACTCGATTCATGTTAAATGTACCAGAGTTGCGCACATGGCCTGTTGATCACATGTTCCAGTACATCGTTTTGATTCGTTCAATAGTATACCTGTCCATGAACGCACATTTGCCGTAGTCAACACAATACCGCACATGACTGATCGATAAATCATCCCTTTTTACAACGATTCTTGATTGGTTTTAACGTAAGTTTAATTTGTTCTGTCTCTCATGATGAATCTGCTCTGCTCCTACGATCTGAATGAATGGCAACGATAAATCAAAACAGGTAGCAAATACACACATCTCTATCGATATCTCGCGACCCTCTGTCTTCATAACATTCCACAAACATCTACGCCATTGAAGCAATCATCGATGTAGCCGCAAATCTGAAAAATGAATATGTTGCAATTTTCTAATGTTTAAGAATGTACTTTTACCTTATGACAGTCCTGCTTGACGTCTCATTTGAGAAGAGGAATATTACTGTTTAGATCGAATCTTTTAGTCCTCTTTTTTCAGTTTGTCATTGAATCCTTTAAGCTGTTTACGTAACACTGGCATCTCTTTGAGGACGCCCCGACATTTTGTAATTGGGTGGCACAGTTGACCAAGGCATTTGGAAACCTTTTACAATATTTATGTGTTTAGATTCGTCAATTGGTTCAACAAACTGATAAAACGTCTGAGATCTGCCCCCCTTCCTCACCCACCTCGACACATTGATGTATCCGACGGGCGGTGGGGTAGCCCTAGTGGTTAGCAGTTCAGCTCGTCACGCCGAAGACCCGGTTCGATTCTTCATTATTGGGTACAGTAATGTGTTAAGCCCATTTTGGTGTCCCCGCCGTGATATTGTTGAATATTGCTAAAAGCGGCGTAAAAGCAAACGCACTCACTCACTCACTGATATATCCGACACAAATGTTTACAGTTGGTTCACTCAATTTCACTCGCTCACTTACTGATAATATAAAGTGAGTGAGTGAGTGAGCTTGGTTTTACTCCGCTTTTACTAATATACCAGCAATATCATGGCGGGGGACACCAGAAATGGGCTTCACACATTGCACCCATGTGGGGAATCGTACGAGGGTCTTCGGCGTGACGAGCGAACGCTTTAAACACCAGGCTACCCCGCCTGCCCTGACAGATATACAAAACAGGCAAAGTAATAAATTAGCATTTAAGAAATAGACACAGCTACAAAAATACAAGATCTGTATCAAACCTTGCACGGCAGCTTTGCCATAAACAATTAAGCCAATACCCAAGTCTGAAAAAAAATAAAATTTAACGATTGTAAAGTTTTTCGTTGAACAAATTTTATGTGAAACGTTTACCCTATTTAAAGTGGTGTAATCTGTCAAAAATTCTCAATAAATTAAAAACATCAAAATATAACTTTGAAAGAACTGCACCTCATCTAAGTCCAGAGGTGATCCCCACATTTAAAAACAATCCATTCAAAATGTGTTCAAATTATTGGTTGAAGAATAATTCTCTTTCGGGATTTTGAAATTTCAAATTATGTAAAATATAGAAGATTGGAACCAAACTTTGCACTGCACCTCTCCTTTAGACACAGAAATTTCCAAATATAAAAACATTTTGACCATTACATTTTATGTTATTAGCTGAAAAATAATTTATAAAGTTCAAATTTGTAAATTGCTATAATTCTTGAAACAAAATATAATCGAACTTTGCACCGCACCTCTCCTTCAAACAAATGAGGTGGTCCCAAATTTGAAAACAATCCAACTAGATGTGTTTTACGTATTGCTTGAAGAAAATTGTCTTCGAACGGATTTCTTTAGTAAACCTACATACCGTCCACCTCTTATATGCACAATGTCACACATTTTCGACAATATTTTGGCCGATATTTTATACATTGGGGGCATATGCACTCACTTTAGCATCCTATTGATTGTAATTAAATACTTATTAAACCTGAAATTAAATACTATTGCCTTAAGTCAGTAATTGAAACTTCGAGGCGAACAGACCGTCTCCGTGGTGTAGTGGTTAGAGCGTCCGCCCGGAGAGCGGAAGGTCGCGGGTTCGATCCCCGACCGCGTCATACCAAAAGACGTTAAAATATGGTACTTGTTGGTCCCTGCCTGGCGCTCGGCATTATTGGGTACAACAAGGACTGGTCGGCTCGGAGTCAATATACTGTGTCTGAGTGGGGTATTCATGCTTCACGGCGGCATGGTATCTCAGTGAGCTAGCACAATAAAACCAGCTTCAGTCTGGGCTAGAACAAGCAGCCGCACCTACACATACATACGCATGCACGTCGTCATATGAGCGAAATATTCTCAAGCACGACGTTAAACCCAATTTCACCTCATTTCAAGGCGAACAGCTTCCAAACAGTTAACACTATATGGAATGTAAACGATAGCTCCGTACATCGAAAACTGTCGCACGCGGTGTTGTCGGTGTTAGCCGACGTGGCCACAAGTTGGGTAATAGTCATATTCGTAAAGAGCGCTCCAAGGGGACGTAACTCTATGAGGTTTGCTTCAAATAATGTTCGGCCGATAGTGCAACATTGCATTAATCCATGCGAACTTTATATTTTAATATCGCAATCTAAATACGTATTTTTTTATTTTTTTATTTTGGAATAACTTATGTGATAGCTTCCCTGAGGGCTGATAGTTAGTATTGTTAAGAGAAATGCATTATGTAATTTTAGAGAAATTTGGTGTGAGATTGTGCCTTTAAGGTCACGGGTATAACAAAGTAAACAGCACAGTGTTCGAAATAACTGCCTGCCCGCTAGCAAAATGCTAGTTGACCTTTGCTCGGACCTGTCAAAACTTGCTGAAGCTGGCCCGCCTGGCTAGTGATAATTGCACGTCAAATGCACGTTGTTACAAATAACTATCTAAATCGTAATCAGTAACGTCATTGGTCAGATTCTGAAGTTCCAGAATATGACCCCAGTGGAGCCATTCACCAATGGTTGAAAATAAAACCCAGGCTGCTGAGGAGGGTTTAGTCTGTCTCACAGTCCCTGAACCACATTATTGTCCCTAGTGCCTAGCCCTCCCTGCAGTGCTAAAGCCATAAATAAAGCAAGTCTAGATTTCCTCAGGTTCAGGTTCCTGAATCTCTGGGCTCACTGGGACTCCTTTTCAATTTAAATGGGTTTATTTGTTACTATCAAAATTATATATATTCAGGAACTAATCACTATTCTAGTCTGTTCTCTAACAAGGAAAAAACAGATACAAGAACAATGCTCCATGCAACCGCTGTGCCGAAGATGATGCTTAGACCTAATGTCTGTGTCCTGTTCGTACACAATGGACCAGCACTCAAAGTAAAGTCAGTCGTCTTCCTGACATGGTGTCACTGACGGAAATATACAATTTAATCACTTTGGCAATATTTCAGCCATATCGTGATTAAGATTTGTTTTTATGTAACTACTTTATAATGTTATAATATATAATCTGTCGCCAAAGGACAGTAAACTAGCATATCACAGTTAGAGATTTAAAACTAGCATTGAACTTAAAATCATATAATATATAGAACAATACAATATAAAAGCTGGCTATAGATCACAGCAACTGAAGGTAGACCACCATACTAGGGCCATGGGACTTGCAGTACATTTGCTTCCTGCTTGGGCCCTAGCTGGATTTACACCATCCCTTCAGCTGTTAGCAAATTAGATGTAATTAGCCATACATTAAAAATACACATATGCTACGATTAAAAAAGTGGAGAGTTTAAATTTATTTTGAATGTTTTGGGACTTGCGTACCCTCTCAGGAGGACAATAATTTTACAGTGTTACAATACCCAAAAATGTATGATTTGGAGCATGAAAGGATATAGTTTGGATAACAAGCAGGTTATGTCTACGAGAAATACAGGTTAGTTGTAAACAGACCAGTAATGTTCGTTTTAAAGACCGATAATTTAAGAACGTAATCACACGTGACGGTGATGATATTGTAACATTGCTGCGAGACGCTATGAACCAACATTTCCTTCTATAGTTTTATACAGCATCGACGCAGGTAGACAGCCTGAGAACACTGATGATCACTTTAGATAAACAAAATGTAATGTATGTTTTGTAATTTTAACGTTTAATTGACAGCTAGAATGGTCCATGGCGTTACGTGGGAAACCCCAAAACACCTACAATCACGTGTTGGTAACCGTTTGAATTTCTGCATGCGAGCAGAGCAATACTCATTCTATGGATTCCATTGTCGATCATGCCACTTTTTTACCCTAACGTAAATTTGTAAAGGTGTTAGGTTAATTTTATACGAATATTTCTTTCGGAATCATTACTAAAGATGATAAACGGAAGAAACTGAAGAATACGTTTTGTCAAATATACAAATTGTTCTTTACTTTGCTCTAAATAAGGATAGATCCAAAAGTAAACCAATGTTTTATTCCAATGTCTCATTGTGTAATTGTTGCTTGTAGACTGTCTCGGCCATGTTTTCAGAAAAATGTTGCATATCTGGAGCAAAGATTTTTACTGTTTTTGTCATCTATGGCGTTTGGTCAAACTTCAGTCTTTGAATTTAACAGGAACGTAAGCTACAACGTAATATACGTCAGGCAGTAGAACTGTAAGATGGTCAAGGTGTTTAACAGTTAAAGCCAAAATATATTCATTCCCATTTTGTATGATTCCATGGCGGTTTCGTGAAAGGGAACGTTTTATTTTCAGGGTCCTGAGTTTAATCTTTGATACAATGTAAATGGGCTATGCGTGGTTCAGTCAATTCTGGATCTTGAACAGGTATTATTTGGCGTCAACAGTGTGAAATACGCTTTACTGAATACACATTCTTTATGTTTTTTCAGATGTATTCATTGTTTCTTTATTAGATGTTTAATCAAAACAAGAGCAAAAGAGTTCATTTTCACGCGGTTTATGTTGGTACTACTAGTTACCCATGAACGTAAATTACTTGGGCGCTTACGGGTACCTTACTTCAAACTAGTGCTACAAGTTTAATAATGTTCACTGAGTGCTGAAAACTGTTCATTAAAAGGTTGTATTTTTTTTTTTTAATTAAAGTGATTTTGGGGTTTTTCACTATCCTCTCTGAATTGTGCAGTTTCGTTGGGAATGACTGGATGACTGAAGTCCGTAAGATAATTTAATATGAAGATAATTTGAATATATGGGTATTCTTAGAGCGTGTCCCATCAATGTCAGAGGCTCAGAGTTATTAGTCTGAAACAATTATTTTGTGAAATGAATACTCAAATTATTCTCATATACGCTGTTTTATTGTCTATAAATTATCATTAATTATTCGGGCCAGTAAGGTGTCTGAATGGCTAGTGACATTATTGGGCCATAAGCCCCTCCGGATAGTGACAGTTTGAATCTAATTCTAACACTGAAACAGCATGAAACATTTCTTTGTATGTAATAATGGTATGGTACTGACATGGAAGAACTATTATTTCAATTACACTCCATATATACCTTTCTTCGGAATGGGGTAGCACATTCTGGCACCTCAAAATGCAATACCGTTACATTACCTTGGTTTCTTCAACGTGTCTGCGGCACTCGTGAAGAGAAACCTCCTCGTGGGGCAACCCCTCGTGGTGAGTGCTGGGTAGCGCTAATACGCCCGTGTGGATCCGGGGTAGAATAGGTCCACAGCACCCGATTGCTGGTCGTACAAGGCGACCGAATTGGGCAACTTGTTTGCCGTGGGTCGCGGCCCTGTGTTGGTGGAGGAAGGGATTCTGGTGGTTGAGGGCATTGGTTCCAGAAATAGCGTTCCTTTGCCCAACACACCACTGTGACCCTTACTTCACGAAGACGGATGGTAGAATGGGCCCGGTTCTATCAATCGGCTGGTCATGTCATTCCCTGTACATGGGAAACATTTATATTACAAATCGTGTGCATTACTTGAATCTGAAATTATATTATGTACCTTTGCCTCGAGCCCTACTGCCAGACGGCGGTGGCTCTTGGGCCAATCTTGTGATGTTGACCTCCAAACTCAGTATGTATCCAATTTCCTGTCATGGACAGAACCAGTCTGACATTTAATTTGGTATAGAAATACTGCTATTTGCGTCATATGCTCTCGAGTACAACACCCCTGTATCCCAGGTGTCAGCATCTTGGATATCCGGTGCTATTCGACACCGTCCTTTTTGATACTCCGTGGTGGGTGGGGAGCAGGGGTGTTGAACCATTTCATTTCATCATGGCTCTAATATATGCAGGTTCAACTCAACACGAAAAGAAAAGACGTTTAGAGGACTCTCAACTAGAAAACAGCCGTCAAACAATGATTCCTGATCGCGATTTTTGGTCATTGAGGCTTCAGATTTTCTACCAATTTAACTAAAACACGTTTGTAATTTCAAAGGCTGCATCTGGCATTTGTGGTAAAGTCAACAATGTCACTCGTCTCCGTAGTGGTTCTTAATTTGCTATCAAACAAAACATTTGCAAACACTAAGGTCGCTGTGCCTGTGCAAAGGCCTCTTATCTCGTGTCGAGGCATTGTTCGGGACAGAGGTCGTTGCCTGTCCGACATGTCTGAAGAAGAAATCCCTAGGGAGCTAAAGGAACAGGCGGTAACCGCTGTCCAACGTTTTACCATCAAGAACGATGGCGTTATTTCACATACAAACACATATATGACGTTTGCGCGTTCATTCCTACCAGAGTCCATCAAAGCAGGCTATTTAATATCGGAGTGGAGGTTATGTCCCCAATCCAGTCCGATGATATATACTCTTAAAAAAAGAACCTAAACCTTTAATTTGGATAGGAAGTATAAGCGTTAACAAACATTTCAAAGACAGAGATCTTAAGAACGCACCACAATTTCTCTTCATCATCAACCCTAAACAGAACGCATGGGATGCTCGTGCGCAACGCAGTAGCCCCATGAGGTGTCATTCTTGATTTTGACGGTGTTCAAGAAGGTCGATAAATAACAGTAGACCATTAACTTTGACAATCGTCTTGCATCAGGCAGTTGTTAGTGTTTGTTTCTAGCCGGTTCTTTTTGTTTGTTTGTTTGTTTGAAAATGAAAATACACATGCAAATTTCACGTCATACACCAACCATCTTTCAAGATCGATTGCTACAACAAGGACTGGTCGGCTCGGAGTCAGTATATTGTGTCTGAGTGGGGTATTCATGCTTAACTGCGGCATGATATCTCAGTGGGATAGCACTATAAAACCAGCTTCAGTCTGGGCTGGTACAAGCAGCCGCACATACATACGCATGCACGTCGTCATATGAGCGAAATATTCTTAAGTACGACGTTAAACCCCATTTTCAGCTCACCTCACCTTGTGGTCTTTACATATTCACCGTCACACTACCTCCGTCAATCGAAACTTCAGAATTTGTATGGTCAACTACCAAAGTCCAGCATCATCATGGACGATTTAAATGGGCATAGCCCTCTGTGCAAGAGCACAAATAATTGAAGGTTTTATTTCTGATAACAATTTATGTGTTTATGTGCTGATTTAAACACACATATTTACATCCAGCCACTGGACCTTATACTGTCCTCAATCTGTCCCTTGCAGAATCAAACCTGTATAATGAAATCGAATGGATGGTCCATGATGTCCTATGTGGAAGTGATCACCTACCCACCATTCTTAGAAGCTGTTTACCCTGGTGATGATCCACTTGTATCAAGAAGGAACTCCACCAGAGCCAATTGGTTATCATATGAGCTATTATGTATTTACAACTTAAAACATGATCTTTTCATGAATATGGAAGATCCTATACATTTGTTTTCAGATATAGTAAATGACATTGATGACCATGCAATAACATGTCTTCTGCAAATCCACACATTCGTAAACTATGGTTTAACAATGAATGTAAAAAGGCCAGAAAGTGAAGGCAGAATAATAAATGTTAAATTCTACTGTTCACCATCTGAATGAGTGAGTGACTATGGTTTTACGCCGCTTATAACAATATTCCAGCAATATCACGGCTGTGGACAGAAGAAACGGTCTTCATTCATTGTACCCATGTGGGGAATCGAACCTAGACCTTCAGTGTGAACGCTGTAAACCACGTTCACCATCTGAAGGATGGTGATAGTTCATCAACTGAGAAAGCTGACATTGCAAATACACTTGGTGAAACTCTCGCCAAGCTTTCTTCTTCTTCGTCAAATTATGTCCCCTAGTTTCAAAAATATCAGAAACAACAGGAGAAGAAAAGAATAAAAACTCGGATAATGACGAAGTCTATAGTCAATTCGGAGAATTTTCGACCTTCTTGATGCCTTTGTAGTCCCTATTCCAAAGCCTACCGGGATTATACAGATCAATTTAATTACAGACTTATACCTTTAACTAGTTGTGTCTGTAAACTCTTGTAACGAATGGTAAATAACAGATTAATTTGGTATCTGTAAACTAATAACTTAATTACTAATATACAATGTGGTTTCCGGAGAAATAGTAGTACGATTAGAATCCTTTGTTAAAATGCCATAGTAACTAAACAACACGTGGTCACAATTCTCTTTGATCTTGAGAAGGGCGGTGGGGTAGCCTAGTGGTTAAGGCGTTCGCTCGTCACGCCGAAGACCCGGGCTCGATTCCCCACATGGGCATAATGTGTAAAACCCATTTCTGGTGTCCCCCTGCCGTGATATTGCTGGAATACTGCTAAAAGCGGCGTAAAACTAAACCCATTCACTCACTCACTTTGATCTTGAGAAAGTCTTCGATATTACTTGGAAGCACGGCGTTTAAACAGATTACATTATTTTGGTTTGAAATGTTGTTTACCTCATCCCAGTTTTTAACAGGCAGGCAATATCAAGTCCGTGATCAGGGTATTCCACAAGGCAGTATTTTGACTGTCACGTTATTTAGTATTAAAATAAACAGTCTTTCAAAGGTTTTAGTTGATTCAGTCTATGGATAACGTTTTATAGATGATTTTAATGTTTCTTGCCGTGGTTATAATACGAATACACTAGAGAGACAGCTACAAATCTGTCTCAATAAAATTCACAAATGGTCAGTTTCTGCAGAAAATATAAACCTGATAAAGACCCAGGGCTATTTTCAAATGGCACCTCCATTTATGTTGTAAAGGAGGCCAAGCTCTTAGGTCTTATATCATTTGACTTTCTTACCACATATTAAATATCTCCAATAAAAATGCCGGAAGGGACTTGATTTGTTCAAAGTCGTTTTAAATTCTAAGTGGGGAGCTGATCGAGTCCCAATTGCGTAGATCGGTGCTCATGCTGTTGATCACTGGATTGTCTGGTCCAGAATCTATTATTTACAGACCGCCGCCATATAGCTGGAATATTGCTGAGTGCGGCGTAGAACAAAACTCACTCACTCATAAAAATATATGTTATATCGTGCGTATATGTGCATCAATCACAAGCAAACTGTCACTTCCCCAAAACTTCACACCCGTCATAAAACACATGCAAAAAGCAAGCGGAACTCAAGGAATTGCCTGGGAGAGCAGAGTCCACTGCTAATGAATCACACTAAAATAGTGATAATACCTTGTTCTCTCACACGAAACGCTGCCTCACATCCTGAATATCCGGTTAAATATCATCACCGGAGCTACTAGTAGGTTAGGCGGTATAACAACCCGTGAAGGTCCGGGTTAGAATTGTTCTTCAGTAACCCATGCTTGTCGTACGAGGTGACTAACGGGGTCGGGTGGTCAGGCTTGCCGACTTGGTTGACACATGTCATCTGTTCCCAATGGCGCACATCGATGCTCACAGTTTTGATCACTGGATTGTCCGGTCCAGTCTCGATTATTTACAGACCGCCGTCATATAGCTGGAATATTGTTGAGTGCAGCGTTAAATAACAACGAAAATATATATCGATGGTTCACTCATTTTACCTCAAATACCACATGTCAACCTGTATCTCTTTACAGCAAATCCAAATGAATGGCATATCAAGAAGATCGGTGTTCCTGATGATTGTGCTGTGCGCTGCTATCTGGTTTGTGACTCGGAATGACAGTCCAGCGGTCACTCATGACGTCAACAAGCACATGTCTTCACATGGACACGTGCTATCCAAGACGGTAACCAAGTTACTGACACGTGACATCCAGTGCGTGGGAGCAGGACCAGATGAGGCAGAAGACCTGCGTAGCGACCATAACTGGGATACTGTAGCGACCAGAACTGGATACGACCAGAACTGGGATAAACAGTCCACAATTTCGTAAAACCGGTTAACTCTAAAACTTAAGGCGATCTATGCGCGGAATATGATTTAGTTAATGTTTTTGTGAGGAGACACTGGAAATTATCAGTTACATATTTCCATATTCCTCTGCAAATATGTAGCTCACATTTAATTTTCCAATATAGGTTGGAAGAACCTTAAGAGTTTCTAATTATTTTTGTACTCGTCAGTTATTCAATCGTTTATATCGTGTGGCAATTCCCACTCAAGCAAACCTCTCATGGTGTACGACGTTTCATTTTCATTAATTGTATTGTTTTATAATGCAAGCATCATGTAATTTACATAGCGTAATAAATATCATATAATCGGCCACGTTAATGGAAATAGTTCAAACACCCCATTGTGTTCTGAAATAATTCTGATTTTTGTCATAATAAGCTATGTAACTATGAAAACATTTCCGTATTCAGGTGTTTGTGACCGAATTTGCTGCATTTAAATGATCCTTTACTTTAAATTTGTTCTTGGAAGGTAGAAGGGACATCTATTTTGTACACAAAAACTAGGGGTGGTGTGTGTGTGTGTGAGAGAGAGAGAGAGAGAGAGAGAGAGAGAGAGAGAGAGAGAGAGAGAGAGAGAGAGAGAGAGAGAGAGAGAGAGAGAGAGAGAGAGAGAGAGAGAGAGAGAGAGAGAGAGAGAGAGAGAGAGAGAGAGAGAGAGAGAGAGAGAGAGAGATTGTAAGGGGAGAGGGTCATTCACGTTGCACATGCTTCTCCATAAAGATCAGCATCACACCCCATTAGTTATTAACTATCCCGTAGATAAAAGTGTTGAAAACAAAATATTGAAATATCATTCAGGCTGAAAGGCAAGGGGTTCGTGTGTGTGTGTGTGTGTGTGTGTGTGTGTGTGTGTGTGTGTGTGTGTGTGTGTGTGTGTGTGTGTGTGTGTGTGTGTGTGTGTGTGTGTGTGTGTGTGTGTGTGTGTGTGTGTGTGTGTGGTATATATATAATTTCCATCACAGAGAATGAAAGGAGGGAAGGGCGTATATCGGATATATTAATAGTAGAGGCCAAACCTGTTCCACGTCCATAAGTAATCTCTACTAAAAGCAGAGTCGAATGTACAATTCTGACTATATCATGAGCATGTATTTGTTTCAGCAGTATTACAGGTGTGCGATGTTGTTGGTAAACAGTCATTGATTGTCATCATACGACATCACACAGAATGAAAGTCGGGAAGGGTATATCGAATATATAACTTACACCACACAGAATGAAAGTCGGCAAGGGTATATCGGATATATAACTTACACCTCACAGAATAAAAGGCGGGAGGGGTACATCGGATACGTAACTTACACCACACAGAATGAAAGGCGGGAAGGGTATATCGGATATATTACTTACACCATACAGAATGAAAGGCGGGAAGGGTATATCAGATATATAACTTACACCTCACAGAATGAAAGACGGGAAGGGTACATCGGATATATTACTTACACCATACAGAATGAAAGGCGGGAAGGGTATATCGGATATATAACTTACACCTTACAGAATAAAAGGCGGGAAGGGTATATCAGATATAAAACTAACCCCCACAGAATTAAAGACGGGAAGGGTATATCGGATATATAACTTACACCACACACAGAATGAAAGGCGGGAAGGGTATATCGGATACACCACACAAATGAAAAGTCGATATCGGATATATATCTTACACCTCACAGAATACAAAGTTACGGGAAGGGTATATCGGATATATAACTTACACCTCACAGAATGAAAGTCGGGAAGGGTATATCGGATACATAACTTACACCACACAGAATGAAAGACGGGAAGGGTATATCGGATATATAACTTACACCTCACAGAATGAAAGGCGGGAAGGGTATACCGGATACATAACTAACACCTCGCAGAATGAAAGTCGGGAAGGGTATATCGGATATATAACTTACACCACACAGAATGAAAGTCGGGAAGGGTATATCGGATATATAACTAACACCTCGCAGAATGAAAGTCGGGAAGGGTATATCAGATATATAACTTACACCTCACAGAATGAAAGGCGGGAAGGGTCTATCGGATACATAACTTACACCACACAGAATGAAAGACGGGAAGGATATATCGGATATATAACTTACACCTCACAGAATGAAAGGCGGTAAGGGTATATCGGATATATAACTTACACCTCACAGAATGAAAGTCGGGAAGGGTATATCGGATATATAACTTACACCTCACAGAATAAAAGGCGGGAAGGGTATATCGGATATATAACTTACACCTCACAGAATGAAAGGCGGGAACAATATATCGGATATATAACTTACACAATACAGAATGAAAGACGGGAAGGGTATATCGGATTATATAACTTACACCTCACAGAATGAAACGCGGAAAGGGTATATCGGATATATAACTTACACCATACAGAATGAAAGACGGGAAGGGTATATCGGATATATAACTTACACCTCACAGAATGAAAGGCGGGAAGGGTACATCGGATACATAATTTACACCACACAGAATGAAAGACGGGAAGGGTATACCGGATATATAACTTACACCTCACAGAATAAAAGGCGGAAGGGTATATCAGATATAAAACTAACTCCCACAGAATGAAAGACAGGAACGGTATATCAGTTAAAAACTAAGCCTCACAGAATGAAAGACGGAAGGGTCTATCGGGTATATAACTTACACCTCACAGAATGAAAGACGGGAAGGGTCTGTCGGATATATAACTTACACCTCACAGAATAAAAGGCGGGAAGAGTATATCAGATATAAAACTAACCCCCACAGAATGAGAGACGGGAAGGGTATATCGGATATATATACACTGAAAGACGGGACATATACAACACCCACAGAATGAAAGACGGGAAGGGTATATCGGAGATAAAACTAACCCACACAGAATGAAAGACGGGAGAGGTTGTACACCGGCTATGTTCTATTCATTCAGACTGGAGGTGAGGGAGGGTGTGCATAACATGTTTAATATCTACATGTACTCCTGCCAATAATGGTTGTCAACCCCTCCCACCCCAACACCAAACACACCCCACCTCACACCCACACCCCACGCCCTCTCAATTAAAAATCTGAAGGGAGTGACAACCATTATTGGCATGAGTATATTACAAGTCAGTGTGCGAACTGGTTTCCAAATTTTGTTACCCAGTCGGGCTACCTATGCCTGAAAGTTACTAGCCCACAAAATAATTCACTAGCCCGAAATTTGAATGTAGAAACTGAGCAAAAGATAGCAAAAATAGATGAGAATAAGATAATGTCGGCATGGCATGGGTTTATTATAACTTAACAAGTCGGAGAGAGTGAAATATTTACAAAATGACCCCGTGAACTTGGTGTGGGATGGGTGGGGCGGGGAAGAGGATGGTTTCTTTGTTGTATTGGATAAGCTGCATTATGCATGCAGATGCAAGTCACATATGTCTTCATAGCTGCTTAAAAACCTGTAACATTTATTGGTGTTCGACACAACCTACCTACTGTGTGTGTGCGTGCGTGCGTGCATGTGTGGTTATAACTATCTTATTCACTTTTATATTTTGTTTGTACCATCAAGTAATTAGTGTCTCGTAGGCCAACTGGCTGGGTGCTCTTTTTAATGTATCATACTATGTCTATACAATTTGTACCACAGCATGTGAAACTTTGAGAAAATAATTTCTTCTTCTTCTGGCGAGGTGGGGTATCCTAATGGTTAAGGCTCCGAAGACCCAAGACCCGGGTTCGCTGTGATATTGCTGGAATATTGCTAAAAGTAACATAAAACCATACTCACTCACTCACTCGCTCTTCTTCTTAAGTGCCTTAATCATACGCGCATGCTCACACACCATTTCACTTTAGACATATATACGTGCTGGTATTTCTATGACCGAACCCATTTATAGGCATTTTTCTACTGTCTATTACTGAACATTCCTATGGTTGATGATTTGCACTGGATATAAGTTGGATATCCCATATATTTCCACATACCTGCTCCTGATCTGCATAACAAATATTTTATTGAAGAATACCAAGCAGTCCAAACTACTCATTATCACTATTCTTTCACAATCTATAGATTTCTATATTGTAAGAGAAACAATTAAAATCACATCCAGGACCTACACTTTTACTGAATATCTTAAGATATTCAATATCAGTAACATATGTGCCACTATGCTGCTTCATGTCATACCCAAATATATTTAGCCTTGTAGGGTATCTGACAAAAAAAAGAATCTTAAATAGAGTAAGCAATAAATACACAAATGCTGGTCTACTAATGTTTCATTAATTATTATGTGCATTTTATACGAAAACATGCCATATCTTAAAAGCTATTCATTTTCACTGCATTGAGATGGAATAACATTTGTCCCACCTGTCCCTGTGCACATGGGTGATCCAATGCTTTGTACTCTTGGCCATGTGACCTCTGATACTGAATAACTTTCTTGTTCTTGTTCTATTTTTATTGTTCTTTAATACATAAGTTTTGAAGAAATCAGCTTTAGAATGGTATGCATTTAAAATATTGTATAGAATGAAATGAATGTTATTTCCGCAGAAAACATCCAGATTTTACTTAATTGTTGTGATTGAGCACACAGTACATGACATTGTTGTTCATTTTAACAATGAAATAGTACTCAAAAGTGTTTTTGTTTTGGAAGCTGCATCATAGGTATGTCTACCATTAGCCATGAGGAAGTTAATGGTCATGATAGTCATGGAATATAAGAAACTTTAGACTTGTGCTGCAATCTAAGAGCTCAATACTTCAAGCATATTCCTATAACCTATTAAGATTGTTAGATAGGTTAGGAAATGGCAAGCATTACTTTTCATAATCACCTTTCCCATCTTCAGTTATAACTGCACACTTATAACTACATGTATATTAATCATGTTTTTTATTCAGTGCTTTGTTCTTGACAAACAAGTGATAAAACCCCACACATATATAATATATTTTAATTCATTTTATCAAATTTAACAACCAAAATCACTGTCAGTCTATCAAACAAAACTTTTCAAGGTAAGAGCCTACTCCACAGTCCTTCTTAAATTTACTTGTCCAATAGTATACATATTAATCCAAATTCATATTTAATACCTAAATGGGTCACACTTTTCAACCTATTGTATACATGGGTTAAAATCAAGAAAACATTATCTGTTTACATGCATTGCAAAAAATTAAGAAATTACCTAACCATATACATCCCCATCAAAATTCATTCACAGATTTACAAATTATTTCACAAATATTATTCTTTCTCCCACAAAATGTCCTATATGAGATAACCACCTTGCTCAAATAAACAGTAGTTTCTCACACCTTTCATAGAGTCAGTTCCTCCTTGGAATTCTTGTTTCAACAATCTGGTGAGCAGCAGCAGATCTGAACAGACAGCTACCCAGTAGCAATTAGGGAAGCACCTGGTGACATGTTTATGGCAAGTCTGCACAGTCAGTACTAACTCAAACTGATCTCTATTCAGTTGATTCAGCCATTAACAGACAGTTTTAACCAATTCCACTTTCACCAATTCAGTTCAAGCAAGTCTAGAAACAAACAAACACTCATATCCAAAGATGATGTCAATTCATTGATTATAATCAACCTTTGATTTACTAGTATAGTACATAATATCATCTGTCAAATACTGGAGTTTGTTTTTCTGCAATACATATTACAATGTTTGCAGCAAAGTGAGAAATACAACCCAGATATGACACTGTATAATTGTATACCTGGACTCATTTGAAAACAGTGAAATGTGACTGTTTTTTATAGTACATCTACATAACATAGCATTCAAGTGTACGGAAAGCATCTTCTTTATTGGGGGAGGTAACATGTAAAATGTGTGCATGTGTTTGGTGTAACAGATATGCTTTGTTACATACCAAAAATGTACTGTGCATGGTTGGCGGTATTAACATTCTAGTAGGTAACATGTAATATATTCATCTCACTCTTGATAAAGTTATCAGAGACCATATAATATATTATATGGTCTCTGATGTTATGTAGCAAAACACTCTTAAATATTTCTATTTCAAAATTATATTAACAAAGTATTAAAGTGATGTAAAAGAATTCCACACATACACACGACTTTAGTAGCTAATTAAACTCCTATATATACATGAGACACCTAAACCAAACTGATCACCCAATGGGAGCAACATTTGTGTTGGCTCTTAATTCTTGCACAGTTACTGTCATGTCAAAAATGAATGTGTATTCCCAGTTACCCAATCACAGCTGCTGTAAAATGCCACCAAATTAGGCTGTGAACTGTTTGCACCACTTCCTCCCTCAGATGCCAAGACCACCCTCCCTCCTCTACCCATCCCCAGTGTCAGTGTCAGTGTCTAACTGGTAACTAGTTGAGGGTTGTTGGAATCAATTAAGAGTGTAAGAACATTTGACCCCTGGGTTTATAACCAAAGGTTTCAGAATACCTTTATCAGATAGTACAATGTTTCCTTCATGAACAGTTGTCAGAGTACAGGCACTGATATAGAAAGAACTTAAAAGAAGAAGAAAAAGAAGAATGGCCATCTTCACCTGAATGCTAACACAAATAGGTAAGTTAATATTTCATTTAAATTCTACCAGATTTATGACCACTGACTGAACTGTTCTGTAATATCAGCCTGCAATGATAAAAATACTGTAATTTACCATTTCTCGCATTGTTCCACACTGTTATACATTCCTTGTGAAGGAAGTCTTATTGGTATACTTATTATTATAATTCTATGTATCATTGTTGTTATTCGTAATTATATATATGGATGGAATTTCAATGATATTTGTATGAGAAATTCTGTCAAGTCTATTCATCCTTAGCATTATCCAGTTAAAAAGGACAAAGGTGGGAAATGAAGATCTATTGAAGGTTTGAGATTATCTCTTACAAATGTATACATATTTTCAAAAGGATGACCCCATGTGTTTTCAAGAATTTGATAATAGTAGTAACATGGGGCTTGAAATTTAGTTTTTGACCCCTCAACTGATTTAGGAAATTACCACACTGTATAAATATTCCAGAAGCTAAATGAATTGGAATCTTATGACCTAAACTATGCTTGAAGTGAATTGAAACATTAAATGTTACACTTAAATTATAAAGAAAAACACATATAAATTTATCAAGGAATTATGTGTTCCCAAACCTGATATGAGTGATATGGAAAATGACCTTTCAGATACATTGATGATTTATTGAGCAATTTAAAGAAAACTCTCATTGAGCAAGAAATAATCATTACAGAATTTCAAAACAGTATTAGAGAAAACTTTAGAAGTGTCAATGAAGGCATGTTATCAAGTCTTTAAAATTATATACTATATCTTGCAGAAACAACACAGAAGATGAGATACACAGAAAACTGACATGACATGGAATGCAATAGTAGAATGAGAAAAAAATATCCAAGAGCATCTCACAACAAAAGAAACTCAATTAGGAATGATACACTACACAATATTTAGAAGCAATCCTAATGAAAACTAATAAGGTTCCTGGGGTGAGAACAATATCCAACGATTCATAAATTCTATGAACATATCCTAAGAAACTGAAGTACAGTCCTCGACTTTACCCACCAGTCTAATAGCTAAATCTGGTAAAATTTGTTCTTGTCAAGTAAGAGCACACAAACTTCCAGTCCATAAAGTGAGACAAAAAATGCTGAAAATAATGCCAATTTACATTTTCAGTCCAGCAAACTTGAGAGACTTTAGCACAGACTGCAAGTACAGTAACCAAAATTAAAGGGTGCCAGAAACAGATATATCACTCATCTAGCATAACATTTAAGGAGCTATTTTCTGTGTACTGTAGACTGAATAAAGTTATCCTCCTTGACATGAAAAATATTCTATGTATATGGTGAAATTGAATCTACTAAAAAGAAAGTTTTGATTCAAGTATAGAAAATAGCAGTGTTCAACTTCAGAAACTATGCAAGTTCCAAGAGCATTCTTTGAGAACAAGGTAAGTACGCAAGATGAATAACAATATAGATATTGTTTACTGTTTTAGCATTATACAGTGTCATAATGTCACAAGTTTATAGGAGTTGTTTCTGCACAGTGTTCACTGTTCTTTCTCTATGAGGTGAATATTGTCATGTATCGACAGAACTTACTACATGTACAGGGAAACTTCTGGTTTAGAAAATATAACATGTCAAACCTGTTCCCATATCCTTGTTCCATGTGATTTCTGCATTGATGTGTAGTTATGTAACAGACTAAACCCAAGAAGTTCTCAACAGCCAAAACGTTAAATGCACATTCATATAATTCACATTTGGTATAGCTAATGTTAACATAGCTAAATGAAACTGTCATTCCTATTTATTCTTAAAAATTTTCATGGTTTATAAGAAATGAGGTAATTAGTAAGTCAATGTTTCTTCAACCTCGCCTATGTATGTCTAGCAAAATGTGTACTCTCCTTTCAGTGGCGACGGAAATGGGTGCGGAGAGAGTCACACAATGTTTCTCCAGAGATATCTGTATCAGGAAGTAAAGGCAGGATTTGCATCCTGTTTACATACATGTAAAGGAAACTGAATAGTTAATGATAAGATACAGTGCATGAGTGAAGATGTTAAGTTTAATGTTACACTGGTATGTCCCAAATACCAGTTTGGTAAAATAAATGTTTCATATAACTAAAATTCTCATTCCTCTCCAATCACTCTGCTCCGCTCCGATCCCATCAACTCACTCCACTCAACTCTCCCCTCCTCCCCACTTCACTTAAATCAAGTCATTCCCTCCACCCACTCGACCTATTACACTACTCTCACTACGCCCTCTTCAGTCGCTCGACTCACTCCGCCCCAGTCACTCCGCCTACTACGCTACTCTCACTACACCCTCTTCCCTCGCTCGACTCACTCCGCTCCACCCACTACACTAAGCTCACTACACCCTCTTCCCTCACCTCGACTCACCTGCCTCCACCCACTACACTACTCTCACTACACACTTCTTCCCCTCGCCTCGACTCACCCGCCCACCCACTACACTACTCTTACTACACCCTCTTCCTCGTTCGACTCCTCCTCGCCCTCCCACCACTACACTAAGCTCTCACTACACGTTCTTCCCTCGCTCGACTCACCCGCTCCACCCACTGCCACTACTCTCACTACACCCTCTTTCCCTCACTCGGCTCACACCCGCCCACCCACTACACTACTCTCACTACACCCTCTTCCCCTCGCCTCGACTCACTCCACTCCACCCACTACACTACTCTCACTACACCCTCTTTCCCCTCGCTCGACTCACTTCTGCCCTTCACTACACTAAGCTCACTACACCCTTCTACCTCGCTCTCGACTCACTCTCGCTCCACCCACTACACTACTCTCACTACACGCCTCTTCCCCCTCGCCTCGACTCACCCGCTCCACCCACTACACTAAGCTCACTATACCCCTCTTCCCTCACTCTCGGCTCACCTGCACTCCACCCACTACACTACTCTCACTACACCCCTCTTTCCCCTCGCTCGACTCACTCCACTCCACCCACTACACTACTCTCACTACACCCTCTTCCCTCTCGCTCGACTCACTTCTGCCCCTTCACTACACCAAGCTCACTACACCCTCTTACCTCGCTCTCGACTCACCTCCACCACCCACTACACTACTCTCACTACACCCTCTTCCCCTCGCCTCGACTCCACCTGCCTCCACCCACTACACTACTCTCACTACACCCTCTTCCCTCGTTCCTGACTCCACCTGCCCTCCCACCACTACACTAAGCTCACTACACCCTCTTCAGTCGCTCGACTCACTCTGCTCCACCCACTACACTACTCTCACTACACGCTCTTCCCCTCGCTCGACTCACTCCGCTCCACCCACTACACTAAGCTCACTACACCCTGTTCCCTCACTCAACTCACTCCGCTTCACCCACTACACTAAGCTCACTACACCTCTTTCCTCACCTGACTCACCTGCTCCTCCCACTACACTAAGCTCACTACACCCTCTTCCCCTCGCTCGACTCACCTCCGCTCCACCCACTACACTACTCTCACTACACCCCTCATCCCTCGCTCGACTCACTCTGCTCCACCCACTACACACTACTCTCACTACACCTCTTCTCCCTCGCTCCCTCACTCTGCTCACTACTCACTCTCTTCCCTCAACCCACTACACTCCACCTAACTACACCCACTTCCCTCACTACACCCTCTTCCCTTGCTTGACTCACTCCGCTCCAATCACTCCACCCACTACACTACTCTCACTTCACCCTCTTCCCTCGCTCGACTCACTCTGCTCCAGTCACTCAACCCACTACACTACTCTCACCACACCCTCTTCCCTCGCTCAACTCACTCTGCTCCAGTCACTCAACCCACTACACTACTCTCACTTCACCCTCTTCCCTCGCTCAACTCACTCCGCTCCACCCACTCCACCCACTACACTACTCTCACTACACCCTCTTCCCTCGCTCAACTCACTCCGCTCCAGTCACTCAACCCACTACACTACTCTCACTTCACCCTCTCTTCCCTCGCCGACTCACTCGACTCCACTCTCACTACACCCAATACTCTACTCTCACTACACCCTCTTCCCTCTCTTAACTCAGTCCGCTCCAGTCACTAAACCCACTACACTACTCTCACTACACCCTCTTCCCTCGCTCGACTCACTCCGCTCCACCCACTACACTACTCTCACTACACCCTCTTCCCTCACTCGACTCACTCCGCTCCAGTCACTCCCCCACTATGCTACTCTCACTAGACCCTCTTCCCTCACACCACCCACTCCTCTCAAGTCAACTCCACTCCACTTCTCTCACTCACTCACTCATTCCCCAACCCATCCACGCACTCTCTCATTTCACTTGCACCACCCACTCCTCTCCACTCCACTCTTGTTCAAACCACTCAGTTGGCAACTGCCATGCCAAGTTATTCAAAGTACTTTCCATGGTCTTAAGCATGTTGGTGGCCATTTTCTTGAATGTTTTTGATATAGTTAGTTAATGCAAACATGGTACATTGATTATGTTTTTCTGTTTTCTTCGCAGTACAACACCACACCACACTTTGTACGAAGCAGTGAAAGAAGCATGTCATTTTCTGATTGAGAAATTCAAGAACTTGAATTACAAGCATATCAACAATGAAAGTTCATAAATGGAGTCTATCCCAAGTGTTTGTGACTGTATTGAGTTTTGATACAGAGGGGCAGAAGGGCAAGAAGGCTTATGTTAATATCTAACTCTGTAACTGGAAAAGTGTAAATGGAGGAATGATTTTTAAAGCTTTGCAGATGCCATATCTTCATTATATTTCAAAGTTACCATGTGCAGATTTACATGTAAGAAATGGAAATACACTAAGCTGAAATTCTTAATTTTTAACTATTATTATTAATCACATGCATTTGACCAGCAATGGGATAATGCCTTTAAAACCTACAGTTTATGGAATTTCAAGCAGTTTTCTTCGCTGAGGATAGGAAATAGCATTTCAAACCTACAAGTAAACTATTAATGTACTGGGTCTATAATACAAATGGAATTTCCAGAAGCTGTCTGGGCTGATGATATAGATAAGCATTTCAAACTTCTGAGCAAATTATGAATGTACTAGGTCTATAATTCTATTTTACAGAGATTTTTAATTATTATTAGTTATCATATGCATTTGACCAGAAGTGGGATAATGCCTTTAAAACCTACAGTTTATGGAATTTCCAGAAGCTGTCTGGGCTGATGATATAGATTGGCATTTCAAACCTCTGAGCAAATTATGAATGTACTAGGTCTATAATTCTATTTTACAGAGATTTTTAACTATTATTATTAATCACATGCCTTTGACCAGAAGTGGGATAATGCCTTTAAAACCTACAGTTTATGGAATATCAAAAAGTTTTTACGGCTGATGAAAGTAAATAGCATTTCAAACCTACAAGTAAGTTATGAATGAACTGGGTCAATAATTCAAATTTTCAGAGATATTAAACTATTATTATTAATCACATGCATTTGACAAGAAGTGGGATAATGCCTTTAAAACCTACAGTTTATGGAATTTCCAGAAGCTGTCTGGGCTAAAGATATAGATTACTTGTTTGAGTGGCATTTTAGAAGTTGAGACGTTTCGATACAGATTCATGTACCGTTGTCAAGCTGTCTTGCTTGACAACGGTACAAGAATCTGTATCGAAACATCGCACTCACGAAATAGAGAAGTTGTTATCCATAAAACTTGTTCTAGATATAGATTAGCATTACAAACCTCTGAGCAAATTATGAATGTACTGGGTCTATAATTCTATTTTACAGAGATTTTTAACTATTATTATTAATCACATACCTTTGACCAGAAGTGGGATAATGCCTTTAAAACCTACAGTTTATGGAATTTCAAGAAGTTATCTTGGCTGATGATAGTAAATAGCATTTCAAACCTACAAGTCAACTATTAATGTACTGGGTCAATAATTCAATTTTTCAGAGATATTTAACTATTATTATTAATCACATGCATTTGAGCAGAAGTAGGATAATGCCTTTAAAACCTACAGTTTATGGAATTTCCAGAAGCTGTCTGGGCTTATGATATAGATTACTTGTTTGAGTGGCATTTTAGAAGTTGAGACGTACAATATAGAACAGCTTGACAGCTTGACAACGGTACAAGTGGGATAATGCCTTTAAAACCTACAGTTTATGGAATTTCAAGAAGTTATCTTGGCTGATGATAGTAAATAGCATTTCAAACCTACAAGTCAACTATTAATGTACTGGGTCAATAATTCAATTTTTCAGAGATATTTAACTATTATTATTAATCACATGCATTTGAGCAGAAGTAGGATAATGCCTTTAAAACCTACAGTTTATGGAATTTCCAGAAGCTGTCTGGGCTTATGATATAGATTACTTGTTTGAGTGGCATTTTAGAAGTTGAGACGTACAATATAGAACAGCTTGACAGCTTGACAACGGTACAAGAATCTGTATCGAAACATCGCACTCACGAAATAAAGAAGTTGTTATCCATAAAACTTGTTCTAGATATAGATTAGCATTACAAACCTCTGAGCAAATTATGAATGTACTGGGTCTATAATTCTATTTTACAGAGATTTTTAACTATTATTATTAATCACATACCTTTGACCAGAAGTGGGATAATGCCTTTAAAACCTACAGTTTATGGAATTTCAAGAAGTTATCTTGGCTGATGATAGTAAATAGCATTTCAAACCTACAAGTCAACTATTAATGTACTGGGTCAATAATTCAATTTTTCAGAGATTTTTAACTATTATTATTAATCATGTGCCTTTGAGCAGAAGTAGGATAATGTCTTTAAAACCTACAGTTTATACAATTTCAAAATGGTATCTGGGCTGATGATATCGAATAACATTTCAAACCTGTGAGCAAATTATGAATGTACTGGGTCAATAGTTCTTATTTTCAGAGACTTTTAACTGTTATCATGAATGACACGCCCTTTGCCCGAAGTGGGATAAAGCCTTTAAAACTTACAGTTTATGGAATTTCAAGATTTCCTTTGAGCTTATAGTGGTAAATAACAATTCCAACTTGTCAGCAAATTCTGAATGAAATAATAGTATAGCATTAATAATGAAATAGTAATAATGATACTCACATGTCCTTAACCAAGAGTGGGAATATGCCTTAAAAATCTACAGTTGGATGAATTGTATGAGAAGGGTTGATTGTTAGCACACTATTAATGTATTAGTGATTTGCATGTAGTAACCTTTAGTATTTTGAGGGAAACAGTGATTGTGCAATGTTTGATTTGTGTCTAAACTGTGTGCTGTGGGTGATGCCCTTGAAGGGTGATAGTTATTTGACTCAAGCTGAATGGGTGTGAGTGTGTAAACTGTTAGGTTCATGTTATATCTATCTGGTAAAGTTATTATGGCGTTCTTATTCATTGTTGTGACAATATCTGCTTGTGTAAAGTTGAAAATTACAGTTATCGAATCTAAAGATTCCTCATGGCTGTTGATAGTATTTAATCATAAGTGAAACTTGTTAAACAGAGTCTACATGCAACAGGTCAATATTGCCAACGTTTAGAGATTTTTATAACTATTTTATACTATTCATATGCCCTTAATTAGATAAAGGAAAACAACTTTAAAATCTGATGATAGTAGATCATATTTCAGACATGTAGAAAGCAGACTATGAAAGCAAATAGGCCATTAATTAGTACAACTTTAAGAGAGTTAATCCTGGTATGCCTTTGACCAGGAGAGGGATAATGTCTCCTAAGTCTAATACTAACAGAATAATCGGACATTTAAAAATTGTGGGTTGAATCTCGAACAGGACAATATCTCTTATTTTCAGAGAATCTGTACAATATTAGTATAATACATACAGATTCAACCAGAAGAGGGATAACACCATAAAATTACAATCAATGGAATCTTCTGATTTCATTTTGGCTGCTCATAGCAAATCACACTTCATATTTATGAGCACACTGGGCTGATCTACAGTACTAATTTTAAGAGATTTGTTTAATAGTATTACTTATATTCCCTCAACCAAATGTGTTTGAAGTGGAACAAGTTTAAAATCTATATTTTAATGGAATTTATTATTTTTTGGGGGGTTCTTATACTTCATACTTATGGGCAAAATCTAAAAGCAGTGGGGCAATATTTCATGATTTAATTTCCTTGACTACATTCATCACACAAATTCCCTAATCCAAAGCTGGCATAAATTGTTTTTGCTTGTTTGTTGTTTGTTGCTACACAATATTCTAGCTACATGATATCTGTAAATAACTGAGTTTGTACCAGACTATCCAGTTATTGAGATCATAAGCAGCCACACATGCAATCATTGAGACTTGATTCTAAATATACGTGCCTTCCTATAATTTCCATTTGCCATGAGTGCCCTATACATATTTTTATCGTTAAATCTAAAGATAATAATATAAAGACATTCGTATGACATTCGTAAGCCCATGATAAACTATAGAGTTACGACAGGTCGTAACGTTACGAACGCTTTGTGGATCGCTACCCAGGCCATCGTGTCACTAAAATTACTTCACCTAGAAGAATGTACCGTCCAAGAAGTAACCATTTTATGGACTTAAGAGGTGAAGAACTCATTAAACGGTATCGTTTAGACAGGGGCAGCATACAGGTTGTAATTGATTTAGTCTCGAGTGCTATTCAGTCTAACACAGCACACAGCAAGAAATCATGCAGTCGATGCCACTGTGAAACACTTTTGACATTGCGCTTCCTAGCCACAGGAAAATTCCAGCTATGTAATGGTGATGACCATGGAGTTAGTCAGCCTACTGTGTCCCGTGCTGTACATGACACTGTCATAACACCGGATCCTCACTAGATTTGTTCGCTTTCCGACACAATCCAACGAGATCCGCATATCGCCTGACCCTGACAAAGTTAATAATGACCATGTTATATTTGGTGGTGATCTTCTGGTAGGGATGTTATCACTATTATTCAATGCTATTCTTAGAGTTCAGGACACACCTGCTGCGTAGCGACACGGGATGACTATACCCATCTACAAGGGTAAAAAGGATAAGTCAAACCTTGCCAATTACAAAGGTATTATGCTACATCTAACCTAAGTAAACGTTTTGAGAAAATTCACAAAGAAGGACTAGAAACGTGGACCTCACGAAATGCCTGCAATTTCCCCGATGTGCTACAATTGAGATTTAGGAAGGAGCACGGCGCAGCCATGTCGTTATTTGCTCTTATTGAATATGTGCAAACCTTAATAGAGGATCATGTACCTACACATCAGTTCTAGATAACGAGAAGTCCCTTGATGTGGTAACATGTGGTGTCTGTTACGTCACTGCTACACTGCATGTATGGGTTTGTTCAGTTTAAGTGTGAACAATCTGATAATTTTATATTCGTCACCACTCGCCCCTTTCCGTAACCGGCTTGTCCCGGAATAACGCGAGTTGGTCACGAATGATAATTTTTGTGGCTAGGTGAGGTGAGGTGAAATTGGGTTTAACGTCGTACTTGAGAATATTTCGCTCATATGACGACGTGCATGCGTGTGTATGTGTATGTGCGGCTGCTTGTACTAGCCCAGACTTAAGCTGGTTTTATAGTTCTAGCCCACTGAGATACCATGCCGCAGTAAAGCATGAATACCCCACTCAGACACATTATACTGACTCCGAGCCGACTAGTCCTTGATGTACCCATTAATGCCGAGCGCCAAGCAGGGACCAACAAGTACCATATATTAACGTCTTTTGGTATGACGCGGTCGGGGATCGAACCCGCGACCTTCCGCTCTCCGGGCGGACGCTCTAACCACTACAGCACGGAAGCGGTCTTTTGTGGTTAGATAGAGTATAGGTCAGGGTAGAGTTATCTGAGCTTGGTTATTTTTCGTGTACATAAATGATCTCATAACTGAGCTCCGGCAGGTAGATATTGGAGTATGTATATAAAATGTAAGATTGCCATGTATATAACAGCATTCTGGTGCTAAAGTGGTTTAGAGAAGCGTATATTCCCCTTTTGGTGTACGTAGTAATGAAGCGTTGTTGTGGATTATATTGATGAAGTAGTGTATATAGTGGTGGAGCGTTGTGGTATATACAGAGGAATATATTGATGTGTATAGCAGTATAGTGTGTTATAATTTACATGACTTGTATGTTCTCCATCAATTGGTAAATAATTGGGTGCTGCTGTAGTTAGTGGACTATTGCGGTTGAATATAAATGAGCCATATTAACGCCTGACTGCATCTGTGTTTTTATTGTTCTGTCAACACCAGCCACGGCAAGACTACAATATTGGACAGTTCTTGAAATGCATTTTTTCTGTTATTAACGTCATGTACTGAGAAACCACTGAACTAGTTTAGTTTAGAATGAAAGGAAGCCATTGAACTAGTTTAGTTTAGAATGAAAGGAAGCCATTGAACTAGTTTAGTTTAGAATGAAAGGAAGCCATTGAACCAGTTCAGTTTAGAATGAAAGGAAGCCATTGAACTAGTTTAAAATGACAGGAAGCCACTAAAATAGTTTAGTTTAGTTAGTTTAGAATGAAAGGAAGCCACTGAACTAGTTTCGTTTAGAATGAGAAGCCACTGAACTAGTTTAGTTTAGAATGAGAGGAAGCCATTGAACTAGTTTAGTTTAGAATGAGAGGAAGCCACTGAACTAGTTTAGTTTGGATGAAAGGAAGCCACTGAACTAGTTTAGTTTGGATGAAAGGAAGCCATTGAACTAGTTTAGTTTAGCATGAAAGGAAGCCATTGAACTAGTTTAGTTTAGCATGAAAGGAAGCCATTGAACTAGTTTTGTTTAGAATGAAAGGAAGCCACTGAACTAGTTTAGTTTAGAATGAAAGGAAGCCACTGAACTAGTTTAGAATGAAAGGAAACCACTGAACTAGTTTAGTTTGGATGAAAGGAAGCCATTGAAACTAGTTTAGTTTAGAATGAGAGGAAGCCATTGAACTAGTTTAGTTGAGAATGAAAGGAAGCCCCTGAGCTACTTTAGTTTAGAATGAGAGGAAGCCATTGAATTAGTTTAGTTTAGAATGAAAGGAAGCCATTGAACTAGTTTAGTTTAAAATGAGATGAAGCCCCTGAACTAGTTTAATTTAGAATGAGAGGAAGCCCCTGAACTAGTTTAGTTTAGAATAAAAGGAAGCCATTGAACTAGTTTAGTTTAGAATGAAAGGAAGCCACTGAACTAGTTTAGTTTAGAAAGAAAGGAAGCCATTGAACTAGTTTAGTTTAGAATGGGAGGAAGCCACTGAACTAGTTTAGTTTAGAATGAAAGGAAGCCCCTGAACTAGTTTAGTTTAGAATGAGAGGAAGCCACTGAACTAGTTTAGTTTAGAATGAGAGGAAGCCCCTGAACTAGTTTAGTTTAGAATGAAAGGAAGCCACTGAACTAGTTTAGTTTAGAATGAGAGGAAGAAACTGAACTAGTTTAGTTTAGAATGAGAGGAAGCCACTGAACTGTTTAGTTTAGAATGAGGGGAAGCCACTGAACTAGTTTAGTTTAGAATGAGAGGAAGCCACTGAACTAGTTTAGTTTAGAATGAGAGGAAGCCCCTTAAACTAGTTTAGTTTAGAATGAAAGGAAGCCATTGAAACTAGTTTAGTTTAGAATGAGAGGAAGCCATTGAACTAGTTTAGTTTAGAATGAGAGGAAGCCACTGAACTGATATACAACAGGAGGAATAGTTTCCCACGTTTGACATTTACTCTTTAAAGAGGTTCGGATCATGTTTTCAATGTGGCCTCCACAGTAGCTCCTCATAATTATATGGCCATTATATTCAGACATTATTTTTCTTTTGCGTTTTTGGAAATATTTTACTTACTATACTTCACCTCCGCTGAAGTCTAATGTGGAAAATGTATGCTGCAAGTGAGCGGACTGATCGGCAAACGTGGCAAGCAGTGTTTGTCAATCATTGGCCACTTATTGAATGATCTGGAAAGGGCAACATGGAGCCCATTCCAAATATCTCATCTCACATTACATCTCAAGTCACCAGAAGACTAGCATTTGGGCTTCTTTGAGAGGCATTTTAGAAGTTGAATAGGTGAAAGAAATCTAAGTTCTATGGATAGTCAACTTCTTTATTGTAATGAGTGCGACGTGTCGGTGTAGGTACTAAGACCGTTATCAAGCAAGTGAGTTGACTGATCGGCAAACGTGGCCAACGTGCTTGATAACGGTGAAGTAAAGAAGTAGACTATCCATAGAACTTGATTTCCCTTCAAGCATTTTGTGGACTGGCAGCCCAAGTAGGTGCAGCCGAGATCTAAATGGGTGTCCAACTTCATTTATATAAGATCTCCTTTGCAGACAGGTAAGAATATAAGTTTGTTTTTATTTCATTTATACATTAACAAATTAACAATTTTCATAGTCACGATATGGCTGAAATACTGCCGATGTGACTTTAAGTTTTAACTCACTCCCTGATGTAACCGGTTTGTAATCGGTGCATGGTATCAGAACATTCGTTACCACTCGCCCATTTCCGTAACGCTATTCGGCTTGTCCCTGAATAACACGAGTTGGTCACGAATTGGTATGAGAAGTGGTTTACAGATTTGGCGAGTGCTGCCTTAGTAGCAGAATCAGATAATGTATTACCAGTGATTCCAACATGGCTGGGTAAGCAACACAACAAGATGCCATATTGGCCAGTAGTAAGATTATGATATCATTCAATAATTTCATTGGTTGATGTTTATGTGACACGTTTTTATTTGATAGCTCGGGAACTCTAAAGAAAATCTGAAAAATCTGAACTGTTTTAGACAGACAGGTTACTGATATTTCTGCTGTGTAAATGGAGCTGTAATCTGGAAGGTATTGTTCTGGTTCAAATGACAGGGCTAGCTACCCTGCCACCATCCTTGGATCCATCTGTGAAGTTAGATTTGTAAGTATCATAAGTATCATTGTTTCTGATTTTGTGTCCCCCGCAACGCGTTTTGCGGGGGGCTATTACAATGTATTCCATCCGTCCGTCTGCGCACATTCGTCTTTGAATGTTCACAAAATCCGTTCAATATTTCTTCACCATGCTTGGCACATAGGTCTGGTTATGAACTGGTACCTTTGGGTAGTTTAGGATTTCTGAATAGGATAAAAAAAATTGCGTTTCCATGGCAAGAAGTTTGACTCAGACTGAAATTGGTGGTAGTGCTCTTTCCCGGAGCAGAACTAGACAACCTTTCATTACTCTCCTTTCACTTTCCTATTCACACCAAAACATTTGACATTGTCATAGCTAGTAGATATAGTCATGAAGAGTATTTTGTCATTGCTGGGGATATTGATGAATTTGTCATTTTGTTTAGTTTAGTTATTAGGTCCAGCCTTTGCCTTTTTTTATTGCATCTTACGTGTACATGTGAAAAATAGATTATTCTGTAATATTATGTAAAAAAAACAAAAACAGAAAAAACCAACAGAAAAAAAAAAAATAAATAAATAAAACGAGAGAAGAAAAGAAAAGAAAAACATAGGGAAAAAAATTATAGGAACAGAAAATGTATTTTAGCAGCAGAAATATCAGTCTGTAGCCTTATTCCATGATTTATTTTCGTAGATTGCTTTATCAACAAGAGTAAAAACACCATCATATGCAGGACTGGATTTAGTAGAACATCATTGAGAAATATTTTGTAAAGATGATCTTAAATTGGCCTACAAGCCCCACATTTCAATGATGGATCCGTACTAAAGTTTAGAACCGATCAGTACTCTATACAGTCGGAGGAGGGTTTTCTGAATTTTCGAATTTGAAACAACGTTTAATATATCAAGTACTTTCATTCATTTTATCTTCAAATAACTGCTATGTGGCCAAAAAAGTTCAAATCTTGATAAAATATAACACCAAAGAGCATGGCTTCCGTTACAGATTTAATAGGCAATACCCAAAACATTAATCCCGTAGCCTTGTGGGGTTTATATTTTTGACAAAGTGATTTTATATCGATTTGCTAAACATCATTTATATATATTTTATTTGAACATAATTATAGTTAGGTTTCAGTATTATGTATATTTTTATGTTTGCCACAACAAAAAATATTCAAATCATCCACAAATAGCGAGCCATCAATTGAATAAATCAAAGTTTTAGAGAGGCTACTTATACAACATACTTCCTTGTGGGACCCCTGGTTCTGATTAAAATGATCAGACAGTGCGGACCCAACGCAGACTTGAAATTGCCTTGTCATAAATTGAGGTCTGAGTGAGTGAGCTCAGTTTTACGCCGCACTCAGCAGTATTCCAGCTATATCGCGGCGATCTGTAAATAATCGAGTCTGGATCAGACAATCCAGTGATCAACAGTATGAGCATCGATCTGTGCAACTGGGAACCGATGACATGTGTCAACCAAGCCAGCGAGCCTGACCACCCGATCCCGTTACTCGCCTCTTACGACAAGCATGGGTTACTGAAGGTTCATTCTAACCCGGACCTTCACGGGTTCATTTGGATAGATGGGTTGAGGTACTGAGGAAGACACTACAAATGAACACAAAGTAAATACAACACATAACGTGATTTGCACAGCATTTGGGCATTTGTTTTGAGTGTCACGGGTATTTGGATAAAGTCATGCCTAACACAGATTGATGATCATCCACTGGCCCATAGGTGGTAAATTCTTAAACAAAGCAAACGGAAAACGACAAAAACTTTTCAGAAGACACCCTGGCGTTTAAGCAGTGCACCCTGCAAAACTTGTGAGACAGGGAAACAGGGAGAGAGATTTTGTGTTGTGTTGAGTTTCGTGCTACTGACCATTGCCCAGCATATGTAAATGCAACTGAACATTCAGGCTCCATTTTCCTACCTGCAAATAAGTGGGGAATAAAGTGTTCTATTTGAACATATGTACACTTTATATTGAAATAAAAACCATTGAAAGTGTAAATGAAACTTACCCGTCAGGAAATGCAACATGAACTGCAATATAAGCACCGCAGAATCCCTTGGTGACAGATTGCAGCTGCCGACAACTGTACGAGGTTGAGGTCATCAGTTTACGTTCTGCCATGATCTTCCCCAGCTGTTTCCACATACATTTCTTACCACTAAACCTGGACGTAAAGCACAAATCTATAATGTATTCATGTTCACGAGGGCGTTTTAAACGGCTCAAAAACGCTCCAGAGGCATTTCAAGAATACGTTTCAAAGGCACAAACAGATGCAAATTTACACCAGAGCTATGATGTCAACTACTCAAAGTGTGCTAAGTTACCTTTTTAAACATTGTGTGCATCTGGTGAAATAGCGAAGGCAATATTCCGTGACGATAACTTTAATGAACAAATATCAACTGAAATGTACCACATAACATGTTTCTGGTCTCTCGTGAAGAGCAACCCCTCGGTGTGAGAGCTGGGTAAAGCTAATAGCTCTTCCCCAGTGTGGACCCGGGTTAATATAGGTCGTCAGCATCCCATCTCTTGCGCAAAAGGCGACCGAGTTGAGCAACCAGTTTGCCATGGGTTGCGCCCCCTATGTCGGTGGAGGACGGCATTCTGGTTGAGGGCAAAAGAGCAGGAAACTGTTCCTTTTGCCCAACACACCACTGTGACCTTGACTTCACTTAGAGGGTGGTAGAATGGGCCCAGTTCTATCAATAGGCTGGTCTCGCCAAGCCAAATATTTTTGACACATTTGATGTTTCCAGAAAGTTTCGTTTGGTCTTGGCCTTATAAATATTTGCTGAAAGCACAAAGTATTGATTTAACAGTTAACCTAGAGTCCTGTGCCAGAAGGCAAATGGTTTCTAACTGACGTTGTCTCCTACAAGGTATGCTTAATAACAAAAAAGTCTACGAAACTCCAACCGTGCATTATGGGTAAAAGCGGGTATTTCCAAGACTTTCCAATCACTATAACTTTGTCAATAATTGAGTCAAATCATAGTTTTTGGTTATTATCTATGGTTTTGAAGGATGACCAAACAACTGGTGACAATATACAATTAGGATTTGATTTGGAAATCTAAAAGTCATTATTATCCCTAGGAGTAAATTTGAAAATGTTTCCATTGGTATACATTTTAATTAGAATAATATCATCTAAAAAAAACAAACAATTATAGGATAATGTTCCATAACAAGGTTTTTACCTGAGGACACTATTTAGTCCTCATCTCTGTCCTCATCATTGTCATCATTGTCCTCATCACTATCCTCCGCTTCTTCTTTTGAGGGTTCATTGACTGGATTGTCACAACATGTCACTTGGCACAGTCCACAGGCAGTCGTGCATTGAAGTCCATTCTTCCTGCAGCTGCAGCGTGAGGAACTGCAACTAGTTGTGCAGATATATAGGTTATCACGCGAGTGTGTTTTGGGATGGTTAATATCCTGCATTAGGAATAATCATTGTATTTAGCGAGCCTTGGCGAGCTAAATACATAGTGTTTATTCCTAATGCAGGATATTAACCATCCAAAAACACACGAGTGTGATAACCTATTTATTATAAAATGTCATTTTTGCTTTGTAATTAAAAAAAATGCGATTTGAAACGCTACAAATCATAAACTAAACTTTGTGGAATGTATATGACGTCACAAATATGTGCGGAGAAAAACGTTACGTCACAAGCCCGGTGACATAAATTTTCTCCTGATCACGTAGTTGACTGCGGTAGGTCATCTAGTTCCCAGTAAGCTTTATGCTAAAGCACGTATTGTTGTCAACAAACCTTAGCTTACGTTTGAAAAATAACAACAAACTCGCGTGGAACTACAGAAACATTCAATTAACCATTCGAACAACAAAATACGCTTTAATGTTCGTGTGACATTGTGCACCTATGCCGTTCTCTTGCTAACACTGACAGTCAGACTCAGCCGGGGAACTGATGTTAGTATCTTCGTAAGGCTATGAATTTCTATCTTCGCTTTATAATCTACTCCATCTATCATAACCAGGCATGAATTTTCTGGGATCAAGGCACTGACAGTACCGTAACAACGACCGTCAATCCGGACACGACCGCCGACGCTTGACGCAATGTTTGTTTACACTGTGAAAGTAGTCCATGAAATTTGCATATGACCTCTTTAATTTGCATCGATATCCGTATATGACCCCAACGGATACCGAAAATGTCCGTTGGCTTTATCCTGCCGAGAACACTTTCCATTGTATGATAAAATGTATGATCATGATAAGACTGTCTAGAGCAGCATTTAGTGATGTCATGATGGGAACAAAGTGGTGGTCTTCCAGTTTCAAACCGCATTGGAATGGATCGAGGTTAGTTGCATGTCCATCCAAACCATGACCTGATAATAGGCACGCAGACAGTGAACTTGGTGGCAGATTCCGTTGGGGGAAGGCGTTCAGGTGTAACAGAAGATTTAGCAGCCACAACCTTCTTTGCGAATACACTGTCACACAATGCAGCCAGGGAACATGTTCTCTCTCCACCAAATAGGATCACCATGGTTTGGCGACTGGTTTCCTCGATCTCTGCTTGTTCGACGTCTTTTGCAGTGAAAGTATCTGCACATAGCTGGAGGACTTGATCACCTTTGACAAGTTTCTGGAACACTGATATTTTCCCAATGCCATAAACCCGAGACGTGGAATCACAGCCTGTAAATGAGTGTGGAACACAGTTGGGTACACAGCTTATTGCCAAGAAGTTGCTTCATCCAGTTGATGTTGTACACTTTCAGACTGAATCTTGAAGAACTGTCTGATCTGAAATAGAGTGATTTCCCACCTGCCATACAGTAATGCAGCAGAAGAATCAATAAGTCAGTGTCCTCTCCGATCAGTGTGGTGGAATGGGTCTTTGCACTGTCTACTGCAGTCTCTGCGATGTCAACATCTGCATCTCCATGTGCCTAAATGACATTACATCCAACTTCCTTAAGTTTCTCACTTATCAAGTTGATTAGACCTTGTTTGTTTTTGTCTATGGACAGAAACGCTTCCTTCTTCCCTTCAATTTCAGTTTCATGTGTAAAGTTAACAGTCCGGAAGCTGTTTGTTTGTCCCTGCTGATGGTGTGTGTTATCCTTTATTGAAGGCCCAGTCCCATACCCATCAAAAACAATAGTTGCCATCCCATAGTGCTTAGTTGTGAAATCTGCATATCCCTTGGCAATTTTCCCGAAAGTGTCACCGTTGTTCCACTTCACCTTGTGTAGCAAGGAACCTCCATCTAGCACATACATTTCAGTCTGTGGGATGATATCTGATGTGTGATCACATCTGGCTGTCTTTTTACAGTGATTATTGACGGCTTAAGCTAGTTGAAGTTTGTCTGCCTTACTCATAATCTTATTGTCCTAAAACAGAGATGGTGGGTATGGACTTAACTCATATTTCAGCACTTCTTCAAATGCCAAATCCCCTGTTCTTGACACCACCAGGAATCGTTGAAACAGCAAATTGGGATCCATTGTTCTGTCAGGAGCAACCTGGACAGCAGTAGAATGTCCCAAGGTCTTCGCTTTCCCTTTCCTTTTGATGGAGAAAGAATATACAGGCTGTCCAACCATTTTGTCAATGATATTTTTGTCATGATATATGAGTTCATTTAAGTCTTGTATGGCAATGTTCAACTAAGAGGTAACGGGTGCTGACATTGTCCATAGTGTTCGCTGTTCTTCTGTCATCTTACTGCCATGGGTCAAGCCTCCTATGCTTTTGTTGATCTCATGAGTGTTTGTTCGATGAATAGATCACTACTGAGGCCTGCCCAAAACTGGCTTGTTCTTCGGATCACATGAAAACCATCTTGAAACTTCTTAAAAACTTCTGGGTTATTGGTGTCCAGCTCAGCCATATCTTGACTATAGGGGTAAGCCGATTTTAGGTAGTTGTAATGTCCAGCTGCAGCAAATATTGGCAGTGCATTAGCTATAGCACAGAGATGATCATCCCAGGATCCAGTGCGATCACCTTTGATCAGTTCTCGAGCCGTGGCAAGCATCTTCTGATATCCTATCCACAACTGGCTTGATTTGGAGTCTTCACTAAGTCTGGACTTCTTTTTGTCGAGTTCATTGATGAATTGAATGAAGGACACTGATTGTCTGAGTTCTTCAGTTTGTATGTCACCCTTTAACAGGGAGGAATAAATTTTCTCAACTTCAAGGACATGGTTCGCAAGATCTGGGTTATCTTCCACTGCCGATTTCAAGATCATTTGGTGGAGACATTTATCTACTAGAAGGTGCCCACGAAATGCCCTTTGAACAGCCATGCCAGACATCATATGAACCACGGCATTTTCACCAAACACTCTTTCCAGAATGTTTTTCAGACCTGACCCAGCCATCAGACTGCCTATTGCTCCAAAGTAGATTCATGAACATGTGGAAAGTACCTAGCCTAAGTATGATACTCTTCAAAGGGCTATTCCCTGATGCAGCTTTGATGACCTCGGATGCTTTCCGATACAAGGGCTTGTCGAATGTTACCGATGGAAAGATATTGTGTCTGAAGGATAGGCTGGTCAGGTATTCCAACGTTGACAGAATGCATGACCTGTCACCTGGATACATATCAATCATGGGCAGATAGACTATTGAGGACACACCAGGATGTTTCTGTTTTTGATGAAGGATGTGCCTCATTCCTTGCCAATTTGGAACTGTCTGCTTGAAACTGAAGGATAGTTCCCATAAAATGTCAACCATCCTGCCACAGGCCTGAAAATAAGGGAGGTGTTCGAACTTAACCTTGTGAAGAACATGGCTGGTGAATCTTTATTCTTTAATATCAATGTTTGACATTCTTGCAATGTTCAGTTCTGATGTTCTTTGCCTTGTTACTAGATGACATGATTTTCCACCTTTCAATGGTAATGGTGTTGTGATCAACATTGTCACAGGCAAACAATACTGATGTGTCTGGCACATCCTGCCCTTCAAGCAGCAAGTCGGGTGTGACACAACTTGCAGCATTTTTTTCAAAGCGTAATACTTTCCTGTATGATGAACTGTACCCCATGCAAGACAATGTTTCCACAAGGAATTTTGAGCGATAAAGGTGATGAACTTGTACACCGAGGCCACTCTGGAGTGGTGCAATAACAGCCCTTGGTCTGACTGCCTGTATTATGGCTTTGCCAATAGCAGCAACTTTTCTTGATTTGTTTTTTCCAAAAGACAGACAGTTGAGCAAGTTCTGTAGTTTATCTGTAGTCTTGCAGCGGTCTCAAATATGGCCTTCTTTTGTGTTTCCTCGTCACCTTCACGTTCTGCATTTTTGTAATATGCCTGGAGGATATTAGATGTTTTCTCCCTGAATGTGAAAATATCACTTAGTCCTTCTCTGTCAGCTATATAGATAGGGTGGGGCGGTGGGGTAGCCTACTGGTTAAAGCGTTGGCTCGTCACGCCGAAGACCCGGGTTCGAATCCCCACATGGGTACAATGTGTGAAGCCCATTTCTGGTGTCCCCTGCCGTGATATTGGTGGAATATTGCTAAAAGCGGCGTAAAACCAAACTCAGTCAGTCGGTCAGTCAATATAGATAGAGTCCCCATAGCGTTCCTTCAGTTTGTTCTTCAAATGGTAGTTGGTGTAGGGGAGAAAATTTCCACCCATCAGATATTTCCTCATTCTTTTCCGAAGGCAGACAGCACATTCATTGAGATGGATTTACTTATACATTTAATATCATACACCATTTTTTTGGGGTGGTTTAAGCTGATGTATATTCTAACTCATCAAAATTCATATCTCAATAATTACCATTTCCATTAAATTGACATTATGAGCAGGAAGAAGACTTCATATAAATAGACTGGGACATGTGTTGTCTCCAATGTCAAACAAGCAGTGGATACTACTCACCTAAAAACTTGTTCTTCATCTGTATCGCTTGTAGTTGGCTGCTGCTTGACACCATGTTATAGAAATGACCGATTTAACACCTGTCGCACAGTGGGGTTTTGGCAGGCATTTTTTCTGCCGGTAACCATACCAAGTAGAAGTGAAAACCGCTGAGAAACCTTTTGTTAGAATTTTTCATACTCAACCATACTCACGCACTCACGCATTCTATTATTGGTCCCCTCGCCATTTTGAACACGTGTCTTCGAGGTTATTGTAGTGGGCCGCGTTCCTCAAAGCGATCGCAGTGCTACGACAGTCGTAAGTCAATGTTAAAGTATGGGAGTTACGATCATTTTAGCGCTACGATCGCGTTGAGGAACGTGGCCCTGGTCGTGTCATTGGCTCATGCTTATATCATATTAATAGTAGTGTACTAAATTCTGGTGTGCAGTTTTTTCAGTACTTCTGACACGTCCATACTCTCAAATATTCTGTTACGACCTTTACTATTGTAATGTATTAAGAGGCATGTCTGCTGTATTTTCCTGCTATACTGAGGAGTTGTGTACGCCAGTTTTCTGTACTGTATCATTTGTAGGGGCGGGAAATGTCACAAGGGCACTGGCACACGCTGTTTGAATGGTATCCCTCAGACCTTTCCAGCCAATGGATGGGCTGGTTGCACTCCTCTATGGCCAGTCACGGTTTCTCCATCTATCTACAGTTTTCTAATAATGGTGGGGTAGCCCAGTGGTTAAAGCGTTCGCTCGTCACGCCGAGGACATTGGTTCGATTCCCCACATGGATACAATCTGTGAAGCCCATTTCTGGTGTCCCCGTCGTGATATGGTGGAATATAACTAAAAGCTCACTCACTGACACTATTGCTGATAACGCGATAAAACCGAGTGCCACACAATGGATGGCGATCCTTGCGAAACGATCCCTGCAGATGACACGCCCTCCATCCTTCCTGTTCTATAACGGTGCAGGAAAAAAGTAGTGGCCTTCTGGTGACGCATGCTCAGACGTATGGTCGTCCTAGACCAGGACGTGATTGCTGTCACTTCTCAACATCGTCAGACAGCCATGTTGCAAGTGTAGAAAGTAAGTAGAGTAGCATATATGCTTTACTGTGCTTTCTGATGTACACAACTTTAATATCTATGTTTAATTCATGAGAGTCTGAAGCAGTTATCCAATCTGCCTTTACTATTGAGAGAAAATTCACCCAACATTTTGTAGTTAGGCTTGTTTGAGAAACTTTAGGTTTTAAAAATGATGGTTATGAATTACTTCCTTGTCGGTTTCTGAGACATACAAGACAATTTATGTTTACATGTTCCTACCCAATTTATGTTTGAAGTCTGTATAAAATCTGAAATTGTTCTCTTGGATATGACCCAAACATTATAAACATTAGAGAGGTGTCGGGTTTTACCGAGATGTGAATATTCTCCTTTTTGCCGTTATCCTTCATTACTATTGTAATGTATTCAATGGTATATATAGTGGGCTTTTCCTGCAATGTTGCGGCAGGTATGTGTACTGTATAGTTTTTAGGGGCGGAGAATGTAATAAAGGCACTCGCATACACTGTTTTAATTGTACCCCTCAGTGTGCTCCTTTATCACCACACAGTCTCTCCATCTGTGTACAATTTTCTAATACGAGCCAGGACGGTTGGGTAGCCTAGTGGTTAAAGCGTTCGCTCGTCTCGCGGAAGACCAGGGTTCGATTTCCCACAATGTGTGAAGCCCATTTCTGGTGTTCCCCACTGTGATATTGGTGGGATATTGCTAAAAACTCACTCACTCACACTAAAGCTAATAACGCTTTTAAAAGTCGTTAACTTTCTACGAACGCGACGGAATTGGTGGCTTTCATTCATCTAGCATTGTTTACTGGGCAAAGCAATCCCGGCAGATGACACGCCATCCACCCTCCATGTTCTAAAAAGGTGCAAGAAGTAAGTAGTGACCTTCTGGTGACGCATGCGCAGATGTATGGTCGTCCTAGACCAGGACGTGATTGCTTTCACTTCTCAACATCGTCTGACGGCCATGTTGCGAGTGTAGAAAGTAAGTAGTGCAGGATCTATACTTTACTGTGATTTCTGATGTACACAACATTAATATCTACGTTTAATTCATGAGAGTTTGAAGCAGTTATCCAATCAACCGTAACTATATGGAGAGAAAATTCACCTGACATTTTGTAGTTACGCTTGTTTAAGAAGCCTTTAGGTTTTAAAAATGATGGTTATGAATTACTTCCTTGTCGGATTCTGAGACATACAAGACACTTTATGTTTACATGTTCCTACCCAAGTTATGTTTGAAGTCTGTATAAAATCTGTATTTGTCCTCTTGGATATGACCCAAATATTATAAACATTAGAGCGGTGTCGGGTTTTACCGAACAAGCAGCTGTTACCGAATTCCATTTCCGAGCAGTTTTCTCAGCTTGCAGCTCGGGACAGCTCTTTCTAAGGGTGTAGCTTCAGAGCTTCCTGAGTATTTTCAGCAAAACTGTCGTTTAACACAGAAACTATAAATCGAAACATGAAGAAAAGAGAAAAGAAAAAGACAAAGAGCGGGTTAGGTCTGGATTGGGACGGTTAACCCGGATACCCGGGACGGGTGGATAATGAGTTGGACCCGGTACCCGTCTTTCACATGTTAACTACATAAATTGTAAAATGCGAAAAAAAAGGTTTTTTTTCTATTTCCGACAGTACTTTCAGTATGACATCACTGCCACAGGCTAATTTGCAGTTGGCGTTAATAATCAAGAGAGCAGTAACATTTACTATCACTATAATCAGGGATACTCTACAACATATTGGTTGGATATTGCTAAAAAATCACTCACTCACACTAATGCTAATAACGCTTTTAAAAGTCGTTAACTTTCTACGAACGCCATGCAATTGGTGGCTTTCATTCATCTAGCATTGTTTACTGGGCAAAGCAATCCCTGCAGATGACACGCCATCCACCCTTCCTGTTCTATAAAGGTGCAGGAAGTAAGTAGTGACCTTCTGGTGACGCATGCGCAGATGTATGGTCGTCCTAGACCAGGACGTGATTGCTTTCACTTCTCAACATCGTCTGACGGCCATGTTGCGAGTGTAGAAAGTAAGTAGTGCAGGATCTATACTTTACTGTGATTTCTGATGTACACAACTTTAATATCTATTTTTAATTCATGAGAGTTTGAAGCAGTTATCTAATCAACCGTACCTATATGGAGAGAAAATTCACCTGACATTTTGTAGTTACGCTTGTTTAAGAAGCCTTTAAGTTTTAAAAATGATGGTTATGAATTACTTCCTTGTCGGTTTCTGAGACATACAAGACACTTTATGTTTACATGTTCCTACCCAAGTTATGTTTGAAGTCTGTATAAAATCTGTATTTGTCCTCTTGGATATGACCCAAATATTATAAACATTAGAGCGGTGTCGGGTTTTACCGAACAAGCAGCAGTTACCGAATTCCATTTCCGAGCAGTTTTCTCAGCTTGCGGCTCGGGACAGCTCTTTCTAAGGGTGTAGCTTCGGAGCTTCCAGAGTATTTTCAGCAAAACTGTCGTTTAACACAGAAACTATAAATCGAAACATGAAGAAAAGAGAGAAGAAAAAGACAAAGAGCGGGTTAGGGCTGGATTGGGACGGTTAACCCTGTTCCTGATCCTTTATCCTTTTCTCTAACTCACATAGGTAGTTGTCTGTAACTATGACCCTGTCATTCAGAGCATCCCCATCAACTCTAACTATATAATGTTCTTGTTTAGTGTTGTCAATGTCAGTCCTCAGAGTAGTCAATGTCAGTCCTTAGAGTTGTCAATGTCAGTCCTTAGAGTGGTCATGTCGGTCCTTCGTCAATGTCAGTCCTTAGAGTGGTCAATGTCAGTCCTTAGAGTGGTCAATGTCAGTCCTTAGAGTGGTCAATGTCAGTCCTTAGAGTAGTCAATGTCAGTCCTTAGAGTGGTCAATGTACATGTTGCGGCAGGTCTGGGTACTGTATAGTTTGTAGGGGCGGGGAATGTAATAAGGGCACGTGCATACACCGTTTTAATTGAACCCCTCAATGTTTTCCCGACGATGACTGCGCTAATTGCGCTCCTTTATCACCACACAGCCTCTCCATCTGTGTACAATTTTCTAATACGAGCCAGGACGGTTGGGTAGCCTAGTGGTTAAAGCGTTCGCTCGTCTTGCGGAAGACCAGGGTTCGATTTCCCACAATGTGTGAAGCCCATTTCTGGTGTCCCCCACTGTGATATTGGTGGGATATTGCTAAAAACTCACTCACTCACACTAATGCTAATAACGCTTTTAAAAGTCGTTAACTTTCTACGAACGCCATGCAATTGGTGGCTTTCATTCATCTAGCATTGTTTACTGGGCAAAGCAATCCCTGCAGATGACACGCCATCCACCCTTCCTGTTCTATAAAGGTGCAGGAAGTAAGTAGTGACCTTCTGGTGACGCATGCGCAGATGTATGGTCGTCCTAGACCAGGACGTGATTGCTTTCACTTCTCAACATCGTCTGACGGCCATGTTGCGAGTGTAGAAAGTAAGTAGTGTAGCATATATACTTTACTGTGATTTCTGATGTACACAACTTTAATATCTACGTTCAATTCATGAGAGTTTGAAGCAGTTATCAAATCAACCTTAACTATATGGAGAGAAAATTCACCTGACATTTTGTAGTTACGCTTGTTTAAGAAGCCTTTAGGTTTTAAAAATGATGGTTATGAATTACTTCCTTGTCGGTTTCTGAGACATACAAGACAATTTATGTTTACATGTTCCTACCCAAGTTATGTTTGAAGTCTGTATAAAATCTGTATTTGTTCTCTTGGATATGACCCAAATATTATAAACATAAGAGCGGTGTCGGGTTTTACTGAACAAGCAGCAGTTACCGAATTCCATTTCCGAGCAGTTTTCTCAGCTTGCGGCTCGGGACAGCTCTTTCTAAGGGTGTAGCTTCAGAGCTTCCAGAGTATTTTCAGCAAAACTGTCGTTTAACACAGAAACTATAAATCGAAACATGAAGAAAAGAGAAAAGAAAAAGACAAAGAGCGGGTTAGGTCTGGATTGGGACGGTTAACCCGGATACCAGGGACGGGTGGATAATGAGTTGGACCCGGGTACCCGTCTTTCACATGTTAACTACATAAATTGTAAAATGCGAAAAAAAAAGGTTTTTTTTCTATTTCCGACAGTACTTTCAGTATGACATCACTGCCACATGCTAATTTGCAGATTGCATTAATAATCAAGAGAGCAGTAACATTTACTATCACTATAATAGAGGGTCCCATGATAGAACTGCAATCACTTCCTTGTCTCGGACGAGCCTACGTCGCTGCACGCATCACCGGAAGGTGACGTCAGCCACTTGAGGTTAGTCTTTTCCGCACAACTCGCTTTACGTGTGTTTTACCAGCTCGACAGACTGTATCTCTGGGATTCATCCGATTGTATTTTATTGATAACAAACTGACTTTTGTATTTTAAGTTTTTCACAAAGTGTTCTTATTACCCTTCTCTTTCGTTTTCTTCTGTAGTACTTTCGTGATGATTGTGTTTGTTGTAAGCAGGATAGCCTTCATCACCCTGGGGCGGTGGGGTAACGTAGTTAACGCGTTCGTTCATAACGCCGAAGACCCGGGTTCGATTCCCCACATAGGTACAATGTGTGAAGCCCATTTGTGGTGTCCCCCGCCGTGATATATCCGGAATATTGCTAAAAGCGGCGTAAAACCATACTCACGCACTCACGCATTCATCATTCTATTATCGTTCACCTCGCCATTATGAACACGTGTCTTCGAAGTTATTGTACTGGTCGTGTCATTGGCTCATGCTTATATCTAATAGTAGAATACTATTAAGTCTAAATTCTGGTGTGCAGTTTTTTCAGTACTTTTTGAGATGTGAATATTCTCCTTTTTGCCATTATCCTTCATTACTATTGTAATGTATTCAATGGTATATATACTGGGCTTTTCCTGCAATGTTGCGGCAGGTCTGTGTACTGTATAGTTTTAGGGGCGGAGAATGTAATAAAGGCACTCGCATACACTGTTTTAATTGTACCCCTCAGTGTTTTCCCGACGATGACTTCGCTAATTGCGCTCCTTTATCACCACACAGTCTCTCCGTCTGTGTAGAATTTTCTAATACAAGCCAGGACGGTTGGGTAGCCTAGTGGTTAAAGCGTTTGCTCGTCTCGCGGAAGACCAGGGTTCGATTTCTCACAATGTGTGAAGCCCATTTCTGGTGTCCCCCACTGTGATATTGGTAGGATATTGCTAAAACTCACTCACTCACACTGATGTTAATAACGCTTTTAAAGTCGTTAACTTTCTACGAACGCCACGCAGTTGGTGGCTTTCATTCATCTAGCATTGTTTACTGGGCAAAGCAATCCCTGCAGATGACACGCCATCCACCCTTCCTGTTCTATAAAGGTGCAGGAAGTAAGTAGTGACCTTCTGGTGACGCATGCGCAGATGTATGGTCGTCCTAGACCAGGACGTGATTGCTTTCACTTCTCAACATCGTCTGACGGCCATGTTGCGAGTGTAGAAAGTAAGTAGTGTAGCATATATACTTTACTGTGATTTCTGATGTACACAACTTTAATATCTATTTTTCATTCATGGGACTTTGAAGCAGTTATCAAATCAACCTTAACTATATGGAGAGAAAATTCACCTGACATTTTGTAGTTACGCTTGTTTAAGAAGCCTTTAGGTTTTAAAAATGATGGTTATGAATTACTTCCTTGTCGGTTTCTGAGACATACAAGACAATTTATGTTTACATGTTCCTACCCAAGTTATGTTTGAAGTCTGTATAAAATCTGTATTTGTTCTCTTGGATATGACCCAAATATTATAAACATAAGAGCGGTGTCGGGTTTAACTGAACAAGCAGCAGTTACCGAATTCCATTTCGAGCAGTTTTCTCAGCTTGCGGCTCGGGACAGCTCTTTCTAAGGGTGTAGCTTCAGAGCTTCCAGAGTATTTTCAGCAAAACTGTCGTTTAACACAGAAACTATAAATCGAAACATGAAGAAAAGAAAAAGAAAAGACAAAGAGCGGGTTAGGTCTGGATTGGGACGGTTAACCCGGATACCAGGGACGGGTGGATAATGAGTTGGACCCGGGTACCCGTCTTTCACATGTTAACTACATAAATTGTAAAATGCGAGAAAAAAGGTTTTTTTTCTATTTCCGACAGTACTTTCAGTATGACATCACTGCCACATGCTAATTTGCAGATTGCATTAATAATCAAGAGAGCAGTAACATTTACTATCACTATAATAGAGGGTCCCATGATAGAACTGCAATCACTTCCTTGTCTCGGACGAGCCTACGTCGCTGCACGCATCACCGGAAGGTGACGTCAGCCACTTGAGGTTAGTCTTTTCCGCACAACTCGCTTTACGTGTGTTTTACCAGCTCGACAGACTGTATCTCTGGGATTCATCCGATTGTATTTTATTGATAACAAACTGACTTTTGTATTTTAAGTTTTTCACAAAGTGTTCTTATTACCCTTCTCTTTCGTTTTCTTCTGTAGTACTTTCGTGATGATTGTGTTTGTTGTAAGCAGGATAGCCTTCATCACCCTGGGGCGGTGGGGTAACGTAGTTAACGCGTTCGTTCATAACGCCGAAGACCCGGGTTCGATTCCCCACATAGGTACAATGTGTGAAGCCCATTTGTGGTGTCCCCCCGCCGTGATATATCCGGAATATTGCTAAAAGCGGCGTAAAACCATACTCACGCACTCACGCATTCATCATTCTATTATCGTTCACCTCGCCATTATGAACACGTGTCTTCGAAGTTATTGTACTGGTCGTGTCATTGGCTCATGCTTATATCTAATAGTAGAATACTATTAAGTCTAAATTCTGGTGTGCAGTTTTTTCAGTACTTTTTGAGATGTGAATATTCTCCTTTTTGCCATTATCCTTCATTACTATTGTAATGTATTCAATGGTATATATACTGGGCTTTTCCTGCAATGTTGCGGCAGGTCTGTGTACTGTATAGTTTTTAGGGGCGGAGAATGTAATAAAGGCACTCGCATACACTGTTTTAATTGTACCCCTCAGTGTTTTCCCGACGATGACTTCGCTAATTGCGCTCCTTTATCACCACACAGTCTCTCCGTCTGTGTAGAATTTTCTAATACAAGCCAGGACGGTTGGGTAGCCTAGTGGTTAAAGCGTTTGCTCGTCTCGCGGAAGACCAGGGTTCGATTTCTCACAATGTGTGAAGCCCATTTCTGGTGTCCCCCCACTGTGATATTGGTAGGATATTGCTAAAAACTCACTCACTCACACTGATGTTAATAACGCTTTTAAAAGTCGTTAACTTTCTACGAACGCCACGCAGTTGGTGGCTTTCATTCATCTAGCATTGTTTACTGGGCAAAGCAATCCCTGCAGATGACACGCCATCCACCCTTCCTGTTCTATAAAGGTGCAGGAAGTAAGTAGTGACCTTCTGGTGACGCATGCGCAGATGTATGGTCGTCCTAGACCAGGACGTGATTGCTTTCACTTCTCAACATCGTCTGACGGCCATGTTGCGAGTGTAGAAAGTAAGTAGTGTAGCATATATACTTTACTGTGATTTCTGATGTACACAACTTTAATATCTATTTTTCATTCATGGGACTTTGAAGCAGTTATCAAATCAACCTTAACTATATGGAGAGAAAATTCACCTGACATTTTGTAGTTACGCTTGTTTAAAAGCCTTTAGGTTTTAAAATGATGGTTATGAATTACTTCCTTGTCGGTTTCTGAGACATACAAGACAATTTATGTTTACATGTTCCTACCCAAGTTATGTTTGAAGTCTGTATAAAATCTGTATTTGTTCTCTTGGATATGACCCAAATATTATAAACATAAGAGCGTGTCGGGTTTAACTGAACAAGCAGCAGTTACCGAATTCCATTTCCGAGCAGTTTTCTCAGCTTGCGGCTCGGGACAGCTCTTTCTAAGGGTGTAGCTTCAGAGCTTCCAGAGTATTTTCAGCAAAACTGTCGTTTAACACAGAAACTATAAATCGAAACATGAAGAAAAGAGAAAAGAAAAAGACAAAGAGCGGGTTAGGTCTGGATTGGGACGGTTAACCCGGATACCAGGGACGGGTGGATAATGAGTTGGACCCGGGTACCCGTCTTTCACATGTTAACTACATAAATTGTAAAATGCGAAAAAAAGGTTTTTTCTATTTCCGACAGTACTTTCAGTATGACATCACTGCCACATGCTAATTTGCAGATTGCATTAATAATCAAGAGAGCAGTAACATTTACTATCACTATAATAGAGGGTCCCATGATAGAACTGCAATCACTTCCTTGTCTCGGACGAGCCTACGTCGCTGCACGCATCACCGGAAGGTGACGTCAGCCACTTGAGGTTAGTCTTTTCCGCACAACTCGCTTTACGTGTGTTTTACCAGCTCGACAGACTGTATCTCTGGGATTCATCCGATTGTATTTTATTGATAACAAACTGACTTTTGTATTTTAAGTTTTTCACAAAGTGTTCTTATTACCCTTCTCTTTCGTTTTCTTCTGTAGTACTTTCGTGATGATTGTGTTTGTTGTAAGCAGGATAGCCTTCATCACCCTGGGGCGGTGGGGTAACGTAGTTAACGCGTTCGTTCATAACGCCGAAGACCCGGGTTCGATTCCCCACATAGGTACAATGTGTGAAGCCCATTTGTGGTGTCCCCCGCCGTGATATATCCGGAATATTGCTAAAAGCGGCGTAAAACCATACTCACGCACTCACGCATTCATCATTCTATTATCGTTCACCTCGCCATTATGAACACGTGTCTTCGAAGTTATTGTACTGGTCGTGTCATTGGCTCATGCTTATATCTAATAGTAGAATACTATTAAGTCTAAATTCTGGTGTGCAGTTTTTTCAGTACTTTTTGAGATGTGAATATTCTCCTTTTTGCCATTATCCTTCATTACTATTGTAATGTATTCAATGGTATATATACTGGGCTTTTCCTGCAATGTTGCGGCAGGTCTGTGTACTGTATAGTTTTTAGGGGCGGAGAATGTAATAAAGGCACTCGCATACACTGTTTTAATTGTACCCCTCAGTGTTTTCCCGACGATGACTTCGCTAATTGCGCTCCTTTATCACCACACAGTCTCTCCGTCTGTGTAGAATTTTCTAATACAAGCCAGGACGGTTGGGTAGCCTAGTGGTTAAAGCGTTTGCTCGTCTCGCGGAAGACCAGGGTTCGATTTCTCACAATGTGTGAAGCCCATTTCTGGTGTCCCCCCACTGTGATATTGGTAGGATATTGCTAAAAACTCACTCACTCACACTGATGTTAATAACGCTTTTAAAAGTCGTTAACTTTCTACGAACGCCACGCAGTTGGTGGCTTTCATTCATCTAGCATTGTTTACTGGGCAAAGCAATCCCTGCAGATGACACGCCATCCACCCTTCCTGTTCTATAAAGGTGCAGGAAGTAAGTAGTGACCTTCTGGTGACGCATGCGCAGATGTATGGTCGTCCTAGACCAGGACGTGATTGCTTTCACTTCTCAACATCGTCTGACGGCCATGTTGCGAGTGTAGAAAGTAAGTAGTGTAGCATATATACTTTACTGTGATTTCTGAGGTACACAACTTTAATATCTATTTTTCATTCATGGGACTTTGAAGCAGTTATCAAATCAACCTTAACTATATGGAGAGAAAATTCACCTGACATTTTGTAGTTACGCTTGTTTAAGAAGCCTTTAGGTTTTAAAAATGATGGTTATGAATTACTTCCTTGTCGGTTTCTGAGACATACAAGACAATTTATGTTTACATGTTCCTACCCAAGTTATGTTTGAAGTCTGTATAAAATCTGTATTTGTTCTCTTGGATATGACCCAAATATTATAAACATAAGAGCGGTGTCGGGTTTAACTGAACAAGCAGCAGTTACCGAATTCCATTTCCGAGCAGTTTTCTCAGCTTGCGGCTCGGGACAGCTCTTTCTAAGGGTGTAGCTTCAGAGCTTCCAGAGTATTTTCAGCAAAACTGTCGTTTAACACAGAAACTATAAATCGAAACATGAAGAAAAGAGAAAAGAAAAAGACAAAGAGCGGGTTAGGTCTGGATTGGGACGGTTAACCCGGATACCAGGGACGGGTGGATAATGAGTTGGACCCGGGTACCCGTCTTTCACATGTTAACTACATAAATTGTAAAATGCGAAAAAAAAAAAGGTTTTTTATTTCCGACAGTACTTTCAGTATGACATCACTGCCACATGCTAATTTGCAGATTGCATTAATAATCAAGAGAGCAGTAACATTTACTATCACTATAATAGAGGGTCCCATGATAGAACTGCAATCACTTCCTTGTCTCGGACGAGCCTACGTCGCTGCACGCATCACCGGAAGGTGACGTCAGCCACTTGAGGTTAGTCTTTTCCGCACAACTCGCTTTACGTGTGTTTTACCAGCTCGACAGACTGTATCTCTGGGATTCATCCGATTGTATTTTATTGATAACAAACTGACTTTTTGTATTTTAAGTTTTTCACAAAGTGTTCTTATTACCCTTCTCTTTCGTTTTCTTCTGTAGTACTTTCGTGATGATTGTGTTTGTTGTAAGCAGGATAGCCTTCATCACCCTGGGGCGGTGGGGTAACGTAGTTAACGCGTTCGTTCATAACGCCGAAGACCGGGTTCGATTCCCCACATAGGTACAATGTGTGAAGCCCATTTGTGGTGTCCCCCGCCGTGATATATCCGGAATATTGCTAAAAGCGGCGTAAAACCATACTCACGCACTCACGCATTCATCATTCTATTATCGTTCACCTCGCCATTATGAACACGTGTCTTCGAAGTTATTGTACTGGTCGTGTCATTGGCTCATGCTTATATCTAATAGTAGAATACTATTAAGTCTAAATTCTGGTGTGCAGTTTTTCAGTACTTTTGAGATGTGAATATTCTCCTTTTGCCATTATCCTTCATTACTATTGTAATGTATTCAATGGTATATATACTGGGCTTTTCCTGCAATGTTGCGGCAGGTCTGTGTACTGTATAGTTTTTAGGGGCGGAGAATGTAATAAAGGCACTCGCATACACTGTTTTAATTGTACCCCTCAGTGTTTTCCCGACGATGACTTCGCTAATTGCGCTCCTTTATCACCACACAGTCTCTCCGTCTGTGTAGAATTTTCTAATACAAGCCAGGACGGTTGGGTAGCCTAGTGGTTAAAGCGTTTGCTCGTCTCGCGGAAGACCAGGGTTCGATTTCTCACAATGTGTGAAGCCCATTTCTGGTGTCCCCCACTGTGATATTGGTAGGATATTGCTAAAAACTCACTCACTCACACTGATGTTAATAACGCTTTTAAAAGTCGTTAACTTTCTACGAACGCCACGCAGTTGGTGGCTTTCATTCATCTAGCATTGTTTACTGGGCAAAGCAATCCCTGCAGATGACACGCCATCCACCCTTCCTGTTCTATAAAGGTGCAGGAAGTAAGTAGTGACCTTCTGGTGACGCATGCGCAGATGTATGGTCGTCCTAGACCAGGACGTGATTGCTTTCACTTCTCAACATCGTCTGACGGCCATGTTGCGAGTGTAGAAAGTAAGTAGTGTAGCATATATACTTTACTGTGATTTCTGATGTACACAACTTTAATATCTATTTTTCATTCATGGGACTTTGAAGCAGTTATCAAATCAACCTTAACTATATGGAGAGAAAATTCACCTGACATTTTGTAGTTACGCTTGTTTAAGAAGCCTTTAGGTTTTAAAAATGATGGTTATGAATTACTTCCTTGTCGGTTTCTGAGACATACAAGACAATTTATGTTTACATGTTCCTACCCAAGTTATGTTTGAAGTCTGTATAAAATCTGTATTTGTTCTCTTGGATATGACCCAAATATTATAAACATAAGAGCGGTGTCGGGTTTAACTGAACAAGCAGCAGTTACCGAATTCCATTTCCGAGCAGTTTTCTCAGCTTGCGGCTCGGGACAGCTCTTTCTAAGGGTGTAGCTTCAGAGCTTCCAGAGTATTTTCAGCAAAACTGTCGTTTAACACAGAAACTATAAATCGAAACATGAAGAAAAGAGAAAAGAAAAAGACAAAGAGCGGGTTAGGTCTGGATTGGGACGGTTAACCCGGATACCAGGGACGGGTGGATAATGAGTTGGACCCGGGTACCCGTCTTTCACATGTTAACTACATAAATTGTAAAATGCGAAAAAAAAGGTTTTTTTTCTATTTCCGACAGTACTTTCAGTATGACATCACTGCCACATGCTAATTTGCAGATTGCATTAATAATCAAGAGAGCAGTAACATTTACTATCACTATAATAGAGGGTCCCATGATAGAACTGCAATCACTTCCTTGTCTCGACGAGCCTACGTCGCTGCACGCATCACCGGAAGGTGACGTCAGCCACTTGAGGTTAGTCTTTTCCGCACAACTCGCTTTACGTGTGTTTTACCAGCTCGACAGACTGTATCTCTGGGATTCATCCGATTGTATTTTATTGATAACAAACTGACTTTTGTATTTTAAGTTTTCACAAAGTGTTCTTATTACCCTTCTCTTTCGTTTTCTTCTGTAGTACTTTCGTGATGATTGTGTTTGTTGTAAGCAGGATAGCCTTCATCACCCTGGGGCGGTGGGGTAACGTAGTTAACGCGTTCGTTCATAACGCCGAAGACCCGGGTTCGATTCCCCACATAGGTACAATGTGTGAAGCCCATTTGTGGTGTCCCCCGCCGTGATATATCCGGAATATTGCTAAAAGCGGCGTAAAACCATACTCACGCACTCACGCATTCATCATTCTATTATCGTTCACCTCGCCATTATGAACACGTGTCTTCGAAGTTATTGTACTGGTCGTGTCATTGGCTCATGCTTATATCTAATAGTAGAATACTATTAAGTCTAAATTCTGGTGTGCAGTTTTTTCAGTACTTTTGAGATGTGAATATTCTCCTTTTGCCATTATCCTTCATTACTATTGTAATGTATTCAATGGTATATATATACTGGGCTTTTCCTGCAATGTTGCGGCAGGTCTGTGTACTGTATAGTTTTTAGGGGCGGAGAATGTAATAAAGGCACTCGCATACACTGTTTTAATTGTACCCCTCAGTGTTTTCCCGACGATGACTTCGCTAATTGCGCTCCTTTATCACCACACAGTCTCTCCGTCTGTGTAGAATTTTCTAATACAAGCCAGGACGGTTGGGTAGCCTAGTGGTTAAAGCGTTCGCTCGTCTCGCGGAAGACCAGGGTTCGATTCCCCACAATGTGTGAAGCCCATTTCTGGTGTCCCCACTGTGATATTGGTAGGATATTGCTAAAACTCACTCACTCACACTGATGTTAATAACGCTTTTAAAAGTCGTTAACTTTCTACGAACGCCACGCAGTTGGTGGCTTTCATTCATCTAGCATTGTTTACTGGGCAAAGCAATCCCTGCAGATGACACGCCATCCACCCTTCCTGTTCTATAAAGGTGCAGGAAGTAAGTAGTGACCTTCTGGTGACGCATGCGCAGATGTATGGTCGTCCTAGACCAGGACGTGATTGCTTTCACTTCTCAACATCGTCTGACGGCCATGTTGCGAGTGTAGAAAGTAAGTAGTGTAGCATATATACTTTACTGTGATTTCTGATGTACACAACTTTAATATCTATTTTTCATTCATGGGACTTTGAAGCAGTTATCAAATCAACCTTAACTATATGGAGAGAAAATTCACCTGACATTTTGTAGTTACGCTTGTTTAAGAAGCCTTTAGGTTTTAAAAATGATGGTTATGAATTACTTCCTTGTCGGTTTCTGAGACATACAAGACAATTTATGTTTACATGTTCCTACCCAAGTTATGTTTGAAGTCTGTATAAAATCTGTATTTGTTCTCTTGGATATGACCCAAATATTATAAACATAAGAGCGGTGTCGGGTTTTACTGAACAAGCAGCAGTTACCGAATTCCATTTCCGAGCAGTTTTCTCAGCTTGCGGCTCGGGACAGCTCTTTCTAAGGGTGTAGCTTCAGAGCTTCCAGAGTATTTTCAGCAAAACTGTCGTTTAACACAGAAACTATAAATCGAAACATGAAGAAAAGAGAAAAAGAAAAGACAAAGAGCGGGTTAGGTCTGGATTGGGACGGTTAACCCGGATACCAGGGACGGGTGGATAATGAGTTGGACCCGGGTACCCGTCTTTCACATGTTAACTACATAAATTGTAAAATGCGAAAAAAAAAGGTTTTTTTATTTTCCGACAGTACTTTCAGTATGACATCACTGCCACATGCTAATTTGCAGATTGCATTAATAATCAAGAGAGCAGTAACATTTACTATCACTATAATAGAGGGTCCCATGATAGAACTGCAATCACTTCCTTGTCTCGGACGAGCCTACGTCGCTGCACGCATCACCGGAAGGTGACGTCAGCCACTTGAGGTTAGTCTTTTCCGCACAACTCGCTTTACGTGTGTTTTACCAGCTCGACAGACTGTATCTCTGGGATTCATCCGATTGTATTTTATTGATAACAAACTGACTTTTGTATTTTAAGTTTTCACAAAGTGTTCTTATTACCCTTCTCTTTCGTTTTCTTCTGTAGTACTTTCGTGATGATTGTGTTTGTTGTAAGCAGGATAGCCTTCATCACCCTGGGGCGGTGGGGTAACGTAGTTAACGCGTTCGTTCATAACGCCGAAGACCCGGGTTCGATTCCCCACATAGGTACAATGTGTGAAGCCCATTTGTGGTGTCCCCCGCCGTGATATATCCGGAATATTGCTAAAAGCGGCGTAAAACCATACTCACGCACTCACGCATTCATCATTCTATTATCGTTCACCTCGCCATTATGAACACGTGTCTTCGAAGTTATTGTACTGGTCGTGTCATTGGCTCATGCTTATATCTAATAGTAGAATACTATTAAGTCTAAATTCTGGTGTGCAGTTTTTTTCAGTACTTTTTGAGATGTGAATATTCTCCTTTTTGCCATTATCCTTCATTACTATTGTAATGTATTCAATGGTATATATACTGGGCTTTTCCTGCAATGTTGCGGCAGGTCTGTGTACTGTATAGTTTTTAGGGGCGGAGAATGTAATAAAGGCACTCGCATACACTGTTTTAATTGTACCCCTCAGTGTTTTCCCGACGATGACTTCGCTAATTGCGCTCCTTTATCACCACACAGTCTCTCCGTCTGTGTAGAATTTTCTAATACAAGCCAGGACGGTTGGGTAGCCTAGTGGTTAAAGCGTTCGCTCGTCTCGCGGAAGACCAGGGTTCGATTCCCCACAATGTGTGAAGCCCATTTCTGGTGTCCCCCACTGTGATATTGGTAGGATATTGCTAAAAACTCACTCACTCACACTGATGTTAATAACGCTTTTAAAAGTCGTTAACTTTCTACGAACGCCATGCAGTTGGTGGCTTTCATTCATCTAGCATTGTTTATTGGGCAAAGCAATCCCTGCAGATGACACGCCATCCACCCTTCCTGTTCTATAAAGGTGCAGGAAGTAAGTAGTGACCTTCTGGTGACGCATGCGCAGATGTATGGTCGTCCTAGACCAGGACGTGATTGCTTTCACTTCTCAACATCGTCTGACGGCCATGTTGCGAGTGTAGAAAGTAAGTAGTGTAGCATATATACTTTACTGTGATTTCTGATGTACACAACTTTAATATCTATGTTCAATTCATGAGAGTTTGAAGCAGTTATCAAATCAACCTTAACTATATGGAGAGAAAATTCACCTGACATTTTGTAGTTACGCTTGTTTAAGAAGCCTTTAGGTTTTAAAATGATGGTTATGAATTACTTCCTTGTCGGTTTCTGAGACATACAAGACAATTTATGTTTACATGTTCCTACCCAAGTTATGTTTGAAGTCTGTATAAAATCTGTATTTGTTCTCTTGGATATGACCCAAATATTATAAACATAAGAGCGGTGTCGGGTTTAACTGAACAAGCAGCAGTTACCGAATTCCATTTCCGAGCAGTTTTCTCAGCTTGCGGCTCGGGACAGCTCTTTCTAAGGGTGTAGCTTCAGAGCTTCCAGAGTATTTTCAGCAAAACTGTCGTTTAACACAGAAACTATAAATCGAAACATGAAGAAAAGAGAAAAAGAAAAAGACAAAGAGCGGGTTAGGTCTGGATTGGGACGGTTAACCCGGATACCAGGGACGGGTGGATAATGAGTTGGACCCGGGTACCCGTCTTTCACATGTTAACTACATAAATTGTAAAATGCGAAAAAAAAGGTTTTTTTTCTATTTCCGACAGTACTTTCAGTATGACATCACTGCCACATGCTAATTTGCAGATTGCATTAATAATCAAGAGAGCAGTAACATTTACTATCACTATAATAGAGGGTCCCATGATAGAACTGCAATCACTTCCTTGTCTCGGACGAGCCTACGTCGCTGCACGCATCACCGGAAGGTGACGTCAGCCACTTGAGGTTAGTCTTTTCCGCACAACTCGCTTTACGTGTGTTTTACCAGCTCGACAGACTGTATCTCTGGGATTCATCCGATTGTATTTTATTGATAACAAACTGACTTTTGTATTTTAAGTTTTTCACAAAGTGTTCTTATTACCCTTCTCTTTCGTTTTCTTCTGTAGTACTTTCGTGATGATTGTGTTTGTTGTAAGCAGGATAGCCTTCATCACCCTGGGGCGGTGGGGTAACGTAGTTAACGCGTTCGTTCATAACGCCGAAGACCGGGTTCGATTCCCCACATAGGTACAATGTGTGAAGCCCATTTGTGGTGTCCCCGCCGTGATATATCCGGAATATTGCTAAAAGCGGCAAAAACCATACTCACGCACTCACGCATTCATCATTCTATTATCGTTCACCTCTCGCCATTATGAACACGTGTCTTCGAAGTTATTGTACTGGTCGTGTCATTGGCTCATGCTTATATCTAATAGTAGAATACTATTAAGTCTAAATTCTGGTGTGCAGTTTTTCAGTACTTTTGAGATGTGAATATTCTCCTTTTGCCATTATCCTTCATTACTATTGTAATGTATTCAATGGTATATATACTGGGCTTTTCCTGCAATGTTGCGGCAGGTCTGTGTACTGTATAGTTTTAGGGGCGGAGAATGTAATAAAGGCACTCGCATACACTGTTTTAATTGTACCCCTCAGTGTTTTCCCGACGATGACTTCGCTAATTGCGCTCCTTTATCACCACACAGTCTCTCCGTCTGTGTAGAATTTTCTAATACAAGCCAGGACGGTTGGGTAGCCTAGTGGTTAAAGCGTTTGCTCGTCTCGCGGAAGACCAGGGTTCGATTTCTCACAATGTGTGAAGCCCATTTCTGGTGTCCCCCACTGTGATATTGGTAGGATATTGCTAAAACTCACTCACTCACACTGATGTTAATAACGCTTTTAAAAGTCGTTAACTTTCTACGAACGCCATGCAGTTGGTGGCTTTCATTCATCTAGCATTGTTTACTGGGCAAAGCAATCCCTGCAGATGACACGCCATCCACCCTTCCTGTTCTATAAAGGTGCAGGAAGTAAGTAGTGACCTTCTGGTGACGCATGCGCAGATGTATGGTCGTCCTAGACCAGGACGTGATTGCTTTCACTTCTCAACATCGTCTGACGGCCATGTTGCGAGTGTAGAAAGTAAGTAGTGTAGCATATATACTTTACTGTGATTTCTGATGTACACAACTTTAATATCTATTTTTCATTCATGGGACTTTGAAGCAGTTATCAAATCAACCTTAACTATATGGAGAGAAAATTCACCTGACATTTTGTAGTTACGCTTGTTTAAGAAGCCTTTAGGTTTTAAAAATGATGGTTATGAATTACTTCCTTGTCGGTTTCTGAGACATACAAGACAATTTATGTTTACATGTTCCTACCCAAGTTATGTTTGAAGTCTGTATAAAATCTGTATTTGTTCTCTTGGATATGACCCAAATATTATAAACATAAGAGCGGTGTCGGGTTTAACTGAACAAGCAGCAGTTACCGAATTCCATTTCCGAGCAGTTTTCTCAGCTTGCGGCTCGGGACAGCTCTTTCTAAGGGTGTAGCTTCAGAGCTTCCAGAGTATTTTCAGCAAAACTGTCGTTTAACACAGAAACTATAAATCGAAACATGAAGAAAAGAGAAAAGAAAAAGACAAAGAGCGGGTTAGGGCTGGATTGGGACGGTTAACCCTGTTCCTGATCCTTTATCCTTTTCTCTAACTCACATAGGTAGTTGTCTGTAACTATGACCCTGTCATTCAGAGCATCCACATCAACTCTAAGTATATCCTGTTCTTGTTTAGTGTTGTCAATGTCAGTCCTCAGAGTAGTCAATGTCAGTCCTTAGAGTGGTCAATGTCAGTCCTTAGAGTGGTCAATGTCAGTCCTTAGAGTGGTCAATGTCAGTCCTTAGAGTGGTCAATGTCAGTCCTTAGAGTGGTCAATGTTGCGGCAGGTCTGGGTACTGTATAGTTTGTAGGGGCGGGGAATGTAATAAGGGCACGTGCATACACCGTTTTAATTGAACCCCTCAGTGTTTTCCCGACGATGACTGCGCTAATTGCGCTCCTTTATCACCACACAGTCTCTCCATCTGTGTACAATTTTCTAATACGAGCCAGGACGGTTGGGTAGCCTAGTGGTTAAAGCGTTCGCTCGTCTCGCGGAAGACCAGGGTTCGATTTCCCACAATGTGTGAAGCCCATTTCTGGTGTCCCCCACTGTGATATTGGTGGGATGTTGCTAAAAACTCACTCACTCACACTAATGCTAATAACGCTTTTAAAAGTCGTTAACTTTCTACGAACGCCATGCAATTGGTGGCTTTCATTCATCTAGCATTGTTTACTGGGCAAAGCAATCCCTGCAGATGACACGCCATCCACCCTTCCTGTTCTATAAAGGTGCAGGAAGTAAGTAGTGACCTTCTGGTGACGCATGCGCAGATGTATGGTCGTCCTAGACCAGGACGTGATTGCTTTCACTTCTCAACATCGTCTGACGGCCATGTTGCGAGTGTAGAAAGTAAGTAGTGTAGCATATATACTTTACTGTGATTTCTGATGTACACAACTTTAATATCTACGTTCAATTCATGAGAGTTTGAAGCAGTTATCAAATCAACCTTAACTATATGGAGAGAAAATTCACCTGACATTTTGTAGTTACGCTTGTTTAAGAAGCCTTTAGGTTTTAAAAATGATGGTTATGAATTACTTCCTTGTCGGTTTCTGAGACATACAAGACAATTTATGTTTACATGTTCCTACCCAAGTTATGTTTGAAGTCTGTATAAAATCTGTATTTGTTCTCTTGGATATGACCCAAATATTATAAACATAAGAGCGGTGTCGGGTTTAACTGAACAAGCAGCAGTTACCGAATTCCATTTCGAGCAGTTTTCTCAGCTTGCGGCTCGGGACAGCTCTTTCTAAGGGTGTAGCTTCAGAGCTTCCAGAGTATTTTCAGCAAAACTGTCGTTTAACACAGAAACTATAAATCGAAACATGAAGAAAAGAGAAAGAAAAAGACAAAGAGCGGGTTAGGTCTGGATTGGGACGGTTAACCCGGATACCAGGGACGGGTGGATAATGAGTTGGACCGGGTACCCGTCTTTCACATGTTAACTACATAAATTGTAAAATGCGAAGAAAAAAAGGTTTTTTTTCTATTTCCGACAGTACTTTCAGTATGACATCACTGCCACATGCTAATTTGCAGATTGCATTAATAATCAAGAGAGCAGTAACATTTACTATCACTATAATAGAGGGTCCCATGATAGAACTGCAATCACTTCCTTGTCTCGGACGAGCCTACGTCGCTGCACGCATCACCGGAAGGTGACGTCAGCCACTTGAGGTTAGTCTTTTCCGCACAACTCGCTTTACGTGTGTTTTACCAGCTCGACAGACTGTATCTCTGGGATTCATCCGATTGTATTTTATTGATAACAAACTGACTTTTGTATTTTAAGTTTTCACAAAGTGTTCTTATTACCCTTCTCTTCGTTTTCTTCTGTAGTACTTTCGTGATGATTGTGTTTGTTGTAAGCAGGATAGCCTTCATCACCCTGGGGGCGGTGGGGTAACGTAGTTAACGCGTTCGTTCATAACGCCGAAGACCCGGGTTCGATTCCCCACATAGGTACAATGTGTGAAGCCCATTTGTGGTGTCCCCCGCCGTGATATATCCGGAATATTGCTAAAAGCGGCGTAAAACCATACTCACGCACTCACGCATTCATCATTCTATTATCGTTCACCTCGCCATTATGAACACGTGTCTTCGAAGTTATTGTACTGGTCGTGTCATTGGCTCATGCTTATATCTAATAGTAGAATACTATTAAGTCTAAATTCTGGTGTGCAGTTTTTCAGTACTTTTGAGATGTGAATATTCTCCTTTTGCCATTATCCTTCATTACTATTGTAATGTATTCAATGGTATATATACTGGGCTTTTCCTGCAATGTTGCGGCAGGTCTGTGTACTGTATAGTTTGTAGGGGCGGAGAATGTAATAAAGGCACTCGCATACACCGTTTTAATTGTACCCCTCAGTGTTTTCCCTGACGATGACTTCGCTAATTGCGCTCCTTTATCACCACACAGTCTCTCCGTCTGTGTAGAATTTTCTAATACAAGCCAGGACGGTTGGGTAGCCTAGTGGTTAAAGCGTTCGCTCGTCTCGCGGAAGACCAGGGTTCGATTTCCCACAATGTGTGAAGCCCATTTCTGGTGTCCCCCACTGTGATATTGGTAGGATATTGCTAAAAACTCACTCACTCACACTGATGCTAATAACGCTTTTAAAAGTCGTTAACTTTCTACGAACGCCATGCAATTGGTGGCTTTCATTCATCTAGCATTGTTTACTGGGCAAAGCAATCCCTGCAGATGACACGCCATCCACCCTTCCTGTTCTATAAAGGTGCAGGAAGTAAGTAGTGACCTTCTGGTGAGCATGCGCAGATGTATGGTCGTCCTAGACCAGGACGTGATTGCTTTCACTTCTCAACATCGTCTGACGGCCATGTTGCGAGTGTAGAAAGTAAGTATTGCAGGATATATACTTTACTGTGATTTCTGATGTACACAACTTTAATATCTATTTTTAATTCATGAGTGTTTGAAGCAGTTATCTAATCAACCGTACCTATATGGAGAGAAAATTCACCTGACATTTTGTAGTTACGCTTGTTTAAGAAGCCTTTAAGTTTTAAAAATGATGGTTATGAATTACTTCCTTGTCGGTTTCTGAGACATACAAGACAATTAATGTTTACATGTTCCTACCCAAGTTATATTTGAAGTCTGTATAAAATCTGTATTTGTTCTCTTGGATATGACCCAAATATTATAAACATAAGAGCGGTGTCGGGTTTTACCGAACAAGCAGCTGTTACCGAATTCCATTTCCGAGTCGTTTTCTCAGCTTGCGGCTCGGGACAGCTCTTTCTAAGGGTGTAGCTTCAGAGCTTCCTGAGTATTTACAGCAAAACTGTCGTTTAACACAGAAACTATAAATCGAAACATGAAGAAAAGAGAAAAGAAAAAGACAAAGAGCGGGTTAGGGCTGGATTGGTTGTAACCCGGATACCCGGGATGGGTGGATAATGAGTTGGACCCGGGTACCCGTCTTGGTACCCGGACCCGTTATGGTCAGGCCACTAATTAATACATTAAGCAATGTAATATGTTAATCTTTCATGTATTAATATATATATATATAATTACATTCTTTGGAATTAAATACATGGTTAAGATATTGCAAAAACTCAAACTTTTAGCCTCCGAGCTGAAGAATATATTGCCATTTTTACAAATTTGATGTCAGGAATTAACATAACGGGTATCCGGGTAGGGGAGTGTAATAGGGGGTGGGGTACCCGGGTGGAAAATTTGGACCCGTCCCAGCCCTAGAGTGGGTATCTCATCTTAAAAGTGATGCATGTATGAGCAATGAGAGATCTAATCCAACAGGTCTGTTCATAACATATCTCTTTCAGACAAATAACATCATGCCTATTTTCGTACATCACACAATATTAGACTATAATGCATGGTTTTGCGGGTCATGTATGGACTGTAAAGTACGAAATATATTAACATTTCACAAAGTTCGCCCTGTCGCCCTTTCCTGAACAAATCTCATTGGCCTCTAAATCACGAATGTAACGATTCGACATTGGTCTAGCAGAAATGACATCATAGCAACAGACCGATGTATACACTACATGAAAGGCTTTTTGATTTTGAAAAGGTCACTACACATGGTTTGTAACTTTGTATTCGCTCTCAGTAAACTCCTTGGAATATATGATACACAGAAAATACAGTTAGAAACAGTAATATTTCATTATACAGCTTCTATTTGGAATCTTAAACGAACTTCCATCGAAAGCATTTCGCGATAACGAAAGATAATGAGGTAGACGGCCACGTGATCGCGTGACGTCAGACCGGACAGTCGCCGCTTCCACATTCCGGAGCAGAGATGACTGAAGAAGTACTGTCGGATTTAGAAAAAAACTGTTATTAGGATGTTAATCCGTTTCCCTAATATTTACACAAGTGCAAACTGCATTTGTCGAAATAACCCACATCGACCTAACTGAGCGTTCCTTGGGATGCGTAACAGGATATCCAGAAAAGCATGTTTACTCATAAAATCGGGCAAAACTTAGAAAATAGACGAATAGCTGCTGAAAACAATAGATCAGACTATATAGATGGCAATTAGGTCGCTCAGCCGGGCATGACAACGGGCCGTCGACTCACCTGGCATGAAATGCATGTGCTGCCTACAGGCACAAGGGATCATGTCAAAGATATTTTATGCTTTTTCATGTGTGTTGAATATGTCTCATCTATTGATTAACACCTTATGTGTCCTTCTTTCATAAAGTTTATGTTGAGATATGTAAAAGTATGATACCCATTAATCCTCCCATTAGTTACACGTGCCGTTAGTTACACACCCTTATACAAACAACTTTACAGGTGATTGCACATCTAATCTCCTTCCTTTTACCTTGAGAGTTTAGAATGAAATGACCCATACTTGTGTATGACAAATAAGACACAGCCTATTAGAATCTGATTTCCGGGTAGATATCTTGTGTGCCCTCTCTATGTCTCTTGGTGTTAGTGGTGGTAACTTCTTGACCTCCCTAGCAGTGTTAAGTACCTCCAGAACCATGGCCTTGCTCTCAGTATAAGTCTATTTAGCTGAAGACTCAGGTATGCCATACAACACCATATTATTTCTTCGACTCTGTTCCTGATCCTCTATCCTTTTCTCTAAGTCACATAGGTAGTTGGCTGTATCTATGACCCTGTAATTCAGAACATCCACATCAACTCTAAGTATATCCTGTTCTTGTTAAGTGTTGTCAATGTCAGTCCTTAGAGTGGTCAATGTCAGTCCTTAGAGTGGTCAATGTCAGTCCTTAGAGTGGTCAATATCAGTCCTTAGAGTGGTCGATGTCAGTCCTTAGAGTGGTCAATGTCAGTCCTTAGAGTGGCCAATGTCAGTCCTTAGAGTGGTCAATGTCAGTCCTTAGAGTGGTCAATGTCAGTCCTCAGAGTGGTCAATGTCAGTCCTTAGAGTGGTCAATGTCAGTCCTTGGAGTAGTCAATGTCAGTCCTTAGAGTGGTCAATGTCAGTCCTTAGAGTAGTCAATGTCAGTCCTCAGAGCAGTCAATGTCAGTCCTTAGAGTGGTCAATGTCAGTCCTTAGAGTGGTCAATGGCAGTCCTTAGAGTGGTCATGTCAGTCCTTAGAGTAGTCAATGTCAGTCCTTAGAGTGGCCAATGTCAGTTCTTAGAGTGGTCATGTCAGTCCTTCGTCAATGTCAGTCCTTAGAGTGGTGAATGTCAGTCCTTAGAGTGGTGAATGTCAGTCCTTAGAGTAGTCAATTTCAATCCTTAGAGTAGTCAATGTCAGTCCTTAGAGTGGTCAATTTCAGTCCTTAGTGTGGTCAAGTCCTTAGTGGTCAGTCCCTTAGAGTGGTCTATGTCAGTCCTTAGAGTGGTCAATGTCAGTCCTTAGAGTGGTCATGTCAGTCCTTAGAGTGGTCAATGTCAGTCCTTTGAGTGGTCATGTCAGTCCTTAGAGTGGTCAATGTCAGTCCTTAGAGTGGTCAATGTCAGTCCTTAGAGTGGTCATGTCAGTCCTTAGAGTGGTCATGTCAGTCCTTAGAGTTGTCATGTCAGTCCTTAGAGTTGTCAATTTCAGTCCTTAGAGTGGTCAATGTTGCGGCAGGTCTGGGTGCTGTATAGTTTGTAGGGGCGGAGAACGTAATAAGGGCACGTGCATACACCGTTTTAATTGAACCCCTCAGTGTTTTCCCGACGATGACTTCGCTAATTGCGCTCCTTTATCACCACACAGTCTCTCCATCTGTGTACAATTTTCTAATACGAGCCAGGACGGTTGGGTAGCCTAGTGGTTAAAGCGTTCGCTCGTCTCGCGGAAGACCAGGGTTCGATTTCCCACAATGTGTGAAGCCCATTTCTGGTGTCCCCCACTGTGATATTGGTTGGATATTGCTAAAAACTCACTCACTCACACTAATGCTAATAACGCTTTTAAAAGTCGTTAACGTTCTACGAACGCCATGCAATTGGTTGCTTTCATTCATCTAGCATTGTTTACTGGGCAAAGCAATCCCTGCAGATGACACGCCATCCACCCTTCCTGTTCTATAAAGGTGCAGGAAGTTAGTAGTGACCTTCTGGTGACGCATGCGCAGATGTATGGTCGTCCTAGACCAGGACGTGATTGCTTTCACTTCTCAACATCGTCTGACGGCCATGTTGCGAGTGTAGAAAGTAAGTAGTGCAGGATATATACTTTACTGTGATTTCTGATGTACACACCTTTCATATCTATTTTTAATTCATGAGTGTTTGAAGCAGTTATCCAATCAACCTTACCTATATGGAGAGAAAATTCACCTGACATTTTGTAGTTACGCTTGTTTAAGAAGCCTTTAAGTTTTAAAAATGATGGTTATGAATTACTTCCTTGTCGGTTTCTGAGACATACAAGACAATTAATGTTTACATGTTCCTACCCAAGTTATGTTTGAAGTCTGTATAAAATCTGTATTTGTTCTCTTGGATATGACCCAAATATTATAAACATAAGAGCGGTGTCGGGTTTTACCGAACAAACAGCTGTTACCGAATTCCATTTCCGAGTAGTTTTCTCAGCTTGCGGCTCGGGACAGCTCTTTCTAAGGGTGTAGCTTCAGAGCTTCCAGAGTATTTACAGGAAAACTGTCGTTAAACACAGAAACTATAAATCGAAACATGAAGAAAAGAGAAAAGAAAAAGACAAAGAGCGGGTTAGGGCTGGATTGGTTGTAACCCGGATACCCGGGATGGGTGGATAATGAGTTGGACCCGGGTACCCGTCTTGGTACCCGGACCCGTTATGGTCAGGCCACTAATTAATACATTCAGCAATGTAATATGTTATTCTTTCATGTATTAATATATATATATATATATATAATTACATTCTTTGGAATTAAATACATGGTTAAGATATTGCAAAAACTCAAACTTTTAGCCTCCGAGCTGAAGAATATATTGCCATTTTTACAAATTTGATGTCAGGAATTAACATAACGGGTATCCGGGTAGGGGAGTGTAATAGGGGCTGGGATACCCGGGGTAGAACCTTTGGACCCGTCCCAGCCCTAGAGTGGGTATCTCATCTTAAAAGTGATACATGTATGAGCAACGTGAGATCTAATCCAACAGGTCTGTTCATAACATATCTCTTTCAAACAAATAACATCATGCCTATTTTCGGTCATCACACAATATTAGACTATAATGCATGGTTTTGCGGGTCATGTATGGACTGTAAAGTACGAAATATATTAACATTTCACAAAGTTCGCCCTGTCGCCCTTTCCCGAACAAATCTCATTGGCCTCTAAATCACGAATGTAACGATTCGACATTGGTCTAGCAGAAATGCCTTCATATCAACATACCGATGTACACAGTACATTAAAGGCTTTTTTGATTTTGAAAAGGTCACTACACATGGTTTGTAACTTTGTATTCACTCTCAGTAAACTCCTTGGAATATATGATATACAGAAAATACAGTTAGAAACAGTAATATTTCATTATACAGCTTCTATTTGGAATCTTAAACGCACGTCCATCGAAAGCATTTCGCGATAACGAAAGATAATGAGGTAGACGGCCACGTGATCGCGTGACGTCAGACCGGACAGTCGCCGCATCCACATTCCGGGGCAGAGATGACTGAAGAAGTACTGTCGGATTTAGAAAAACAACTGTTATTAGGATGTTACTCCGTTTCCCTAAAATTTACACAAGTTTAAATTTCATATGTCAAAAAAATAACCCACATCGGCCTAACTGAGCGTTCAGTGGGATGCGTAATAGGATATCCAGAAAAGCATGTTTACTCTAAGTTTTCATAAAATCGGGCAAAACTTAGAAGAAATACGAACAGCTGCTGAAAACAATAGATCAGACTAGATAGATGTCAATTAGGTCACTCAGCCAGGCATGACAACGGGCGGTCGACTCACCTGGCATGAAATGCATGTGCTACCTACAGGCACAAGGGGTCATCTCAAAGATATTTTATGCTTTTTCATGTGTGTTGAATATGTCTCATCTAATGATTAACACCTTATGTGTCTTTCTTTCATAAAGTTTATGTTGAGATATGTAAAAGTATGATACCCATTAATCCTCCCATTAGTTACACGTGCCATTAGTTACACACCCTTATACAAACAACTTTACAGGTGATTGCACATCTAATCTCCTTCCTATTACCTTGAGAGTTTAGAATGGAATGACGCATACTTGTGTATGACAAATAAGACACAGCACTATATATCACTGGACTAAGATGTATGGACAACATTAAAAAAAAGTCAAATAACATTTATATAAAAAGCTGAACATCCTTGTTGATTGTGTATTTTAAAATGTTATAAGGCAGAATGGGTCTAAAATTGGGTTCAAGTCCTCAGTAAAGTCCTTTTTCTACGTTTTCTATCTCCCTAGCAATGAGACTGTAGTTAGGCCGAACTTAGTTTAACAGATATTTCACACTTTCACTAATTAACTACATAAATTGTAAAATGCGAAAAAAAGTGTTTTTCTATTTCCGACAGGTCTTTCAGTATTACGTCACTGCCACAGGCTAATTTGCATACCACGTGACCGGACCTTTCTCTTGATTGTAAACAAACGCGCATATTTGTGAATCAGAAGAGTCTGGCCTGATGCAAGCTTTTCTGTTCGCTCTTCACATTGGTTTGCATTGTTATATAGATATTCTTCCACAATTGCGACAGTGAGGTTTATGACATTGACAATATATATTTATACATCAAAGTGACTACATCGCTTGCTCTCCGTAGAGGTTCGGTGACAGCGCGTAAAACAGAGGATCGCTACGCATAAGGAAATAGTGTTACACGTTTTACGATATTTACTCAGTGAAAGTAAACCATTCATTCAAAGATGCTTGAGTAGATGTGTAGAATTAAAGAATATTTTAGACAATAACTAACGAGTGACAAGGCTCGAGAAGTATTTCATCTAAAAATTTCTTCTTTTTCTAATCTTTAATCCTCACAAAGACACAAGTGCCTGTGCGGCCAAGGTCGTCATTGAGTCTGTCTATTATGAGTGAGCCATGGAGTTTTAGTTTTGAGCCGCTTTTAGCAATATTCCAGGAATATCACGGCAGGGTACACCAGAAATGGGCTTCACGCATTGCACCCATGTGGAGAATGGAACCCGTATCTTCAGCGTGACGAGCGAACGCTTTAACCACTAGGCTACCCCAGCATCTGACTCAATGATGAAACATGGTGACATAAGTCATGGCCAGTTAATATAACACTTATACTGTACTATCCTGGCACTTGCTTGTTGCTTGCTCGTAAGTTAGGCCAAATTTAACTTATAACATTTCACTGAAAAAGTTGGTACTTTTTTCCAATTTTGTTGTTGAAATGCTATTCATAAAGTGTTAATTTCATACTTTGGGGAGTTTTAAGTTGCTTGTTTTAAGTTATAATATAAGTGATAACCGTGACGTGCTTTCAGAAAAGTGAGTAATGGGAAATCAGGACTCACGTCAGAAGACCAGAAGGCTCACTGGGGAAGCAGCTGAAGCACTGAGAAGTAATGAACAAGGGAGACAACCTACTTCTGTATCCGCAACACAGCACATTTACAGTGAGCATTTCCAATATATATGCAGCCATGTACAGAACAAGGTTCAGTTCAGATGTTTTATAAGGGTATACAGCTTTGTTGGTTTGTTGTTTAGTGCTAACGTTTCATTGAAAAAGTTGGTATTTTTCTCTTTTCCCATTTTGTTTTTGAAAAGCAATTCATAAAGTGCTAAGTTCATAGGTTTTGGGAGTTTTAAGTTGCTTGTTTTAAGTCACAAGTAAGTGATAACCGTGATATGCTTTCAGAAAAGTGAGTAATGTATAGTACAGGCTGTAAGGGTTACTGGCCGGTCTTGACATGGGGTCGTTACTGGTGGTCGACCAATGCTGGTTCTGTCCAGATCTTGACTGCCAATGCGTTTATATCTGAAAACGTTATTTAATATAATTTCTAAGCCATTTATTCCTGCATAATTTTAAAGAGTGTTTGAGGATTCAATCAATCTTTAATATTTATTCAGTTCTTAAAAAGGCCACAGAACTGTAGTACATTTTAAGTTTACGTGAGTTGTTAGAAGTAATTTACAAATTCTTTTATATAACAATGCTTTTTCTTAAACTCATAGCGAAATAATTGTACATTGCCAGATTCTGTAATAATAATGTGGTTGTATCGGTTAACAATGAAATTAATATTCTTACACTTGGATGTTTATAACAGTATGGCTTTAGGTATTTCGTTCGTAGAATCGTATAAACAGGACAGATTAGAAGGAAATGTAATTCATCTTCAGCAGTATTCATATTACATAATTGACATATTCTGTTTTCTCTTTAGATACCTGCATACCTGCCAGTTTCAATAAATAATTCATGGGAAGAGCTACGAAAACGAGAAAGAGATATACAATACTTTTTTATGTCGATTTTTGCTAAATAGTCTTCAAAATGTATACCCGATTTCCACTGATTGTAATATAAACATTTTGTAGGTAGAAGTAATGATTCCAACGAAGATTGGAAATACATATCTTTCACTCTTTGAGTAAATGATATGATAAGATTTTTCCTTATCCTGACTCATGCTTTTTTGCTTGCTCTCTTTTCTTGCGAACGATAGTGGAAACACTTGAATCCCTTTTTGAAGCTCCCTTCATAAAAGCGGACGTAAAATCACTCACCACGAGTAGGCTCCCTTTCCTCAATTTTCCCGGGCTTTTCGAGGTCACATGACCCAGGCTTACTTTTCACTCTCTCCTTCTTCGCCCATGCGGGCGGTTGTGAGTCCAACTTGAGTCCCGATACGGCATCAGTTATCCTTTTTATTTAGGCCCAAACACAAATTACAGCTGTATACGGATTTCGGAAGACTACGTCTCTGTTTACATCGTGTTGTTTGTGTATGAAAACTTGTGTTCAATGCAAGTTACGTTTGTCTGCGGTTGATCCACATTAATTATGTCCTAGCTGTACCACTTTATGTTCTTCCAGCTATCGTTGCAAGTTATGTCAGCATTTATCAGAAATTCCATTTGATAATTATATATTTTCTGTATATAGACGTGCAAAGGATCAGCGTAGGCGACTTTCTTTTGTCATGTCTAAATCATCTGATAGCGCTATAAACCGTTCATTAACCACTGTTACTGACGTTCATTCTAGTGTTTTGCCTATGGACATCCCGAGGCAGGCCTCTGCAGCTGGCGCTGTCAACCCTAAGAAAAGGTCCTCTTCTTCGGATGGTCCCTCGTCGCAGACAAAGAAGACCAGGTCATCCACACATAAGAAGAGATCAGCTACCAAGTCTGCACCCAAGGCGCTGCCGAGATCCTTCGCCGATGATATCGTCCCCACGGATGAAGCAGACTTATTTGACGACCCTCCGATGCTCATGCCAGAGATTGTCCACGTCAGCAGGAGGAAGCCAGCCGCCACTACAATGACGACGATGGCTCCTTCTACGCAGACACGGACTGAGGGCCCGATGTCAGCGCAGACTACACACATCCCGGAGATGACGACAACGCTGACACTATCAGCGCAGACCTTCGACCCGGGGGCCTTCATGGAACAGTTCACCAACCAGATGATGCAACTGATGGAGAAGCGCTTTGCGCAGGAGAAGGCCACCTCGACAACATCATCGAGATCACCCCTGCATGAAGGACCAGTCGGCACCTCGATGCACTCCACTGAGGGACCCCGACAGGACAGAGGACACCTGCATGAAGGACCCAGACGATCCTCTACGATGTCTACATCAACGCAGAAGGAGGATGCACGTGCACGCAGGCATCGACGCAGCTCATCCACCTCATCGGTGCAGTCAGACCCGGATCGTCAGGACCATGCACGCAGGCATTCACCTCTACGAGGACGCACATCCCGAGACTCTGATTCAAGCCTCTCACCTGCGCGCAGGTCCTTGACAAGTCTCCACGCAGATCTCCACGCAGGTCTCAGTGCAGGTCTCCACGAAGGTCACCACACAGGTCTTCATACAGATCCCCACACAGGTCTGCACACAGGTCCTTAAGTAGATCTCCACACATATCCTACAGTAGATCACCGGACATCTCGCCGACCAGGTCTTCACGCAAATTGTCACAGATAGACCGAGAGGAACCAATGATAGAGGACGACGGCGGGATTATTTTCTCGGACACAGAGATCACTTCTTGGATAATGAACGGCCTCGACTTAGTCTCACCATCCAAGGACGTCGGCGAGGAGCTCACCTACAAGATGAATAAGGATGACATCGACTCACTGACGTTTCCGTCGATCAACCCTATCCTGGAGGTACCTGGGAACTTGTCTGCAGCCTTCGAGACAGCCACGAAATTCCAGACACAGTCCGTGCCATCCTTCAGCGCCAAAAGGTTCCCGCAACATCACATGGACCCGTTTGTCAAGGCACCCGATGTCGACGATAACTACAAGTTAATAAACGACACCCAGTCTAGGACCTACAAGGCAGCTGGAAACCACAACCAGACACACCTTCTTTGGCCTTGCACGCTCCCGAGCGATCAACGAAGCCCTCATAGCCAAGTTCCACAAATCTACCTCAGAGGACGACAGGATGATATATTCAGCTCTACTGACTCAGAAAAAAGACCACCAGTTTATGTCGGAACACCTGGCATCCACGTCAGCTGGGATTATGCTCCTCAGGAGTAAAGGTCTACTATCATCCTGCTCATGGAACGAGAGATTTACCAAGCCACTCTACAAAGCACCATGGTCAACACCATCCATCTTTGACGGCTGTATTGAAGGGGTTGCCTAAGGAGTTGATCAGGAATCCAGAGAAGTCATGATGATCAAGTCCATCAATACTCTCGCCAGTGTGATACGTCAGACTTCACAACGTTACTCCAACAAATCCAAGTTTGCCCGGAGTACAAAAGGCCAAGGAAAGGAAGTACGCTTCATCTAGAGGAAGTCGTGGATCTTTTCGTCGCCCATACGGATCTACCAGAGGCAATCCAGGACGAGGCTGAACCCCCAGAGGTACAGGAGGACTTAAACGCTGATGGACAGGTTCGGAACGTCTGGAGTCTTCCACCCCGAGCCGTTCCCATACAGCCTTCAACAGTAGGTGGACGTCTTCAACGCTACTGGGAGATTTGGGGAATCCTTCAAGACAACTATGTAACCCATCTACTAAAAGACGGATACAAGATTCAGCTAAAAGACACACCACCACTTTCGGACAAGCCCCTGGTCTCCAACTACGCCTCCAACCAGATAAACCAACTGGACGACACAGTCAAGTCTCTACTAGAGAAACAGGCCGTCGAGGAGATAGAACAGGAGAACGTCACACCAGGGTTGTACTCCCCAATATTCCTCGTACCGAAGAAAAACTCCAAGGAAAAGTTCCGACTGATATACAACATGAAAGAATTCAACAAAGAATATCTTTGCTGCCCGCCACAGTTCAAGATGATACATCTGCCACAACTGCGACGACTCATCCGTCCTCTAGACTACCTAGCCAGTATAGATCTACAGGACGCTTACCTGCACATCCCCATACATCAAGGAAATTCCTCAGATTCCTCTTCAAAGGACGGCACTTCCAGTGGAGGGTTCTACCGTTTGGAATATCATCGGCCCCTTGGTTGTTTACTCGAGTGACAAAGCCCATCGTCAAAGGCTACGCATTGCCTTCTACCTAGACGACGGAACGACGGAATACAGGCTCATCTAGATCCCAGTCAACTCAGACTACAACTAGACTTCACAATCAGGCTACTCACTCAACTCGGATAGCTAGTAAACTTCCTCAAGTCGGACCTGGAACCCCAGCAGGATCTCCAGTTCCTAGGAATGCGGCTCATCACATCCATGAATTGCATAGTTGTACCACAGGATCGCTGGATCAAGATACAACAACTGATATCTCAAGCGACACTCTCCCCGTTACCACTACGAGAATGGCAAAGTCTACTAGGGTTGCTCACCTGAGCTCAAGACATGACGCACAGAGGACGACTGCAACTACAACCACTACAGAAGTTGGTAAATGCACATCTCAACGACCTCCAACTCTTCGGGCCGACGGACGATCTGATACCACATCTAATATGGTGGACACAGAAGTCGAATGTTTGCGGAGGAACTTCATTTTTCCTTATCCTGACTCATGCTCTTTTGCTTGCTCTCTTTCTCTTGCGAACGATAGTGGAAACACTTGAATCCCTTTTTGAAGCTCCCTTCATAAAAGCGGACGTAAAATCACACACCACGAGTAGGCTCCCTTCCCATAGATTTCCCGGGCTCCGACATAACGTGGTCCCGACTTACATGTCACTCTCTCCTTCTTCGCGCATGCGGGCGGTTGTGAGAGCACCTGAGTCCCGATACAGTTTTTATATCCTTTTATATTTAGGCCTATACCGCAAATTCGGCTGTATATGGCTTTAGTATTACTACACCAGCAATATGGTTTACAATTTGATTATATTTTTACAGTTTTGGCACGTTGTTTACATCGTGTTGTCAATTTATGAAAACTTGTACACAATGCAAGTTACATTTGTCTGCGGTATATCCACATTCATTATGTCCTAATTGTATTGTCACATTTTTTCAGCTATCGCTGTCAGTATGTCAGCGTTTATCACAATTCAATTTGATATTTATTTGTTTACTATTCATAGACGTGCAAAAGATTGGCGTAGGAGGCAGTCTCATGTCTAAACCATGTAATAGCGCTAACAACCGTTCATTAACCACTGTTACTGAAGTTCATTATTTTAGTGTTTCGCCAATGGACGTGACGGGGCAGGTCGCTGCAGTTGACACCCCCAGCTCAAGAAGAGGTCCTCGTCCTCGGATGGCCCCTCTTCGCAGACTAAGAAAATCAGGTCGTCATCTACGCAGAAAAGATTTGCTGCTGAGGTCGTCCCCCCGGACGAAGTAGACGTATGTGACGATCCCCCGATCCTCATACCAGAGGTTGCAGTAATCAGCAAGAAGAGATCTTCTTCTACTACGAAGTCAGCAGCCTTATCAACGCAGATACGGACTGATGGCTTCATATCAACGCAGACACGAGGCAGATGTTCATCCAAAGCCTCAGATGCGACTTCGAAGCAGACGTGTTGACCACCCTCCGATCTTCATCCCAGAGGTTGCCCTAATCAGCAGAAAGACGTCAGCTACTACTACGACGTTGGCAACTCCAACGTAGACATGGACTGAGGGCCCTATGCCAGCGCAGACAACAGTCATCCCTGATGTGACGGCACCGCAGACCTTATCAGCGTAGACCTTCGACCCAGGGGCCTTCATGCAACAGTTACTCAACAGATGATGCAGCTGATGGAACAACACTCCCGGACGACAACATCATCGAAATCAACCCTGCACAAAGGACCAGATGACACCTTGACGCACACCTCTGAGGGACCACTACGAGACGGAGAACACTGGCACGAAGGACCTAGACGAACTTCTACAATGTCATCATCAACGCAGAAGGACAGTGCACCTGCACGCAGACGACAACGGAGTTCATCCATCTCATCGGCGCCGTCAGACCCGGATCGTCAGGACCATGCACGCAGGCACTCACCTCTACAAGGATGCAAGGCGACATCCCGAGACTCCGATGCCAGCCCCTCACCTGCGCGCAGGTCCCTGGACAAAGCTCAATGCAGAGGACGATCACCCTACAGATCTCCACAGACACAGTCATCGCAGATATCTTCATGCAGATCTTCACACGGTCGCCACGCAGATCGTCATGCAGGTCCCCACGCAGGTTGCCACACAGGTCTCCTCACAGATTGCCGCACAGATCTTCATACAGCTTTCACGAAAATGTACGCCGTTCAACATTAGCAGATTTTCCCTTCATTATACGAAGTCCTTCATGATATCATCAGGGGTTGAGATCATCAATTAATCCTGTAATAAATCTTTCAAGGTGAAAGATAATAAGATATCGCACCTGGACATTACAACTAGATTCTACAGTTGAAGAATACAGTCTCAACAGACAGGGGTACAGTCTAGTTACATCGATACCAAGCTGCGAAGTTTTCACGCGCTCCCACTACAGCCATCTATACACGTGTTCACTCGTATAACTTCGGCACACTGAACGGAGACGCACGGACAAAGCTGAGTGTTGACGAAGAAATCATCGACTGCACAAGATTCTACAGGAATCATCTACCTGCAACACCAGAGACGTCACACGCCCTGCGCACAAACTCACATCTGGAATCTGATTGGTCCATGAGAGACACACCCTTCGCAGAACTCGGTCAGTCACCTGCCAGGAAGTCGTGTACAGTTGTAAACAACTTTTTCAACGTGGGAAAGACTCCATTTACAGTCCAGCTAGCAGGGTATAACGTGGTTTGACCGTCTTCACGGATCATAGAGGTCTTCCCCTGTCAGCAGAAATTATATGGATTATCTGGGGACTTGCAGCGACAAGCGTTAGGTGATTTCTGCTCGTGGCAGCCAGTCGACTATAAATAGACTTACATCGATGGCAGTCCCAGTACATCATAGATTTGCTGATCCAGAGAAGATCATCGCTGCAAAATGTTGGGATTATGGTGACAATATCTTCATTACATATCACAGGAAGATTGATGAGACAAGCTTCAAGCCATGACTCCAGACTCGATCGTCTCTCCACTTCCATTACGGACATGGCAAGGGTTTCTAGAGCCACTTACCTACAACGTAGGACATTATTGCAGTAGATGGCTAGTAATCTCCAATCGGAGTTGGAACCAAAGCAGGATCTTCAATTTCTGCGAATATGACTCATCACACCTTAGAATCACACTGTCGTCCCAGAGGATCATTGGCTCAAGATACAATACAGTGTATCTCAAACAATCTGGATGAGAGCCGTCATTCCACGAGCCTCCAATCCACATGCAGTTAGAGCCTTTGCATCTACACTCGCTCTACATGGAAATTACTCCATCTCTACAATTATGGAGTGTTTGCCAATCACTACCTCAGAGACATTGCTACAGAGGACATCGCCGGCATTCACCAGTTTGGTCCACTTGTTGTAGCACAACAATTGACGATTTCACAAAGGCGCTGAGATGAATCTCATCCCTTTATCACGTGACTTGAGGAAGCCTACACTCGAGAGAGTAAGAGCTTAAGTCCATGTGCACGTCTAGGACAGGCTAGCATGAGTGATTAGACCTGGTACTTGTAAGGACTTACTCGTACACGGAGAAGGGTCAATGCTCCACTTGATGCCAGCATCAAAAGATGGAGCTACAGGAAAAACCACACCTTAAGATGTTTGGAACAATCTGAGAAGCTGTGGCCCCCGACTCATCAGAGAACAATACTCTCTCCGTTACCACTACAAGAGGGGCAGAATCTACTCGGCCCATCTCGACAATCTGGAACACTTTGGGTTACCGAATCGACTGAAACCATATCTACTATGGTGGAATCGGAATTAGAATGTCTGCGGAGGAACCTACTTATTAGAGTCAGATTACAACAATCATCTCTACGTCGATGCATCACTTCAAGGATGGGGTGCTCACTTCGACAACGGAGTGGCAATGGGGAATTGGTCGAGTAACTGAGTCTGCACACCAACATGCTAGAAATAAAAGCAGTAATCAAAGCCTTACTACATTGATCCAATGTACTAAAGAATGCACGGCTGGCGATCCATACGGACAACTCCACAAGTAGCCTTCTACAACAAGAGGCAGGATCAACAAGATTAACTAATCTTCTAGATCCCAGCTTTCATCTGTTCAGTATCATAGACGACCTGAACATCTACATAAAGGCATGCCACATTCCAGGCATGAATGTCATAGCAGACGCACTATCTCGTCCATTACAACAATCCCCGATAGAATGGATGTTACATCCAGAAGCATTCCCATGCATCTTACAGACGATAGGATCTCCGGGGATACACCTGTTTGGAACAAACAGTTAACACCATTCGTCTTGTCGTTTCCCGATCCACAAGCTGGGGCAACAGACGCTTTAAGCATCACTTGGGAAGGAATAAACGCTTACGCGTTTCCACCCCCAGCATTGCTACCACAAGTGCTACAGAAAATCAGGCAGACGAAGTAACTGCAACTCATTTGGTAGTGCCCTATTGGACAGCAGAGGGTCTGGTCTCCCCGTCTTCATAATGAACTCGGCAGTCCAACTTTAACACTACCAGAGTGGCCGACTCTACTCGTCCATCCTCACACCAAACAAGTTCATGGGAACCCCAAAGTGTTCCAGCTACACGCCTGGAGCGTATCACAACTTGTTTGAAGAAAAGAGGGTATCCCGCCTGAGCAGCGAAAGCAGTGACACTAGCTCTACGCAGGTCAACTTGCAACTTATATGATCACAAATAGCAGGAATTTTAACGTTATGCATTAAGGAAAGGCTTCACGGCGGTGACAGCAACTCATCCTCTAAGGGCGGAATACGTATGTCATCTATGACAGACGATGCATTTGAAAGGTTCAACGCTTTCTACATATCCAACGGCCCTCAGCATTGTTATCACCATGAAACGGGAATCAAACGGACCACAGTACCAGAGTTACTGGCACTACTGTGTTCCTTCAAGTTGGAAGAACAACAAAGGAACTTCAAGGCTCCTATTTGAGATCTCAATGTAGTTGTGCAGCATCTCACCAGTGACGCCTATGTACCTTTTAGACCGGACATCCTTGAGTTTTTTAACACATAAAACTCTCTTACTGATTACCTTAGCAACAATGATACGGATGTCAGAAATTCATGCTCTGGACTTTGAACGAACATGCTTCGAATCAAGTCATCATTACATAGTATACTTAGGACTGAGATGGGGCTTCATAGTGAATAATCAACTGCCCGATCAACCTGACAGATAGTTACACATCCCAGCATTATCTACAGTCCTGGCCCCACAGGATACACAGAACCTATCCTTATGCACTGTCAGAGCATTGGAAGTATATCTACAAAAGTCAAAGACGAGGAGACGAAAATTTAAGCGCCTTTTCATCCCTCTATCTACGAAGACGCAGACTGAAGTCTCACGTACGGGAATATCAAGCTGGAAGGAAAAAGGATATGTACCATATAAAGTTCCCACGGGGGTACACAAGACATAAATCACCAACCGTTGAATCCAGAGGCGGCTTGACCCACCACCTTTACCGCTGGATTCTACAAGCAAAAGAGCATGAGTCAGGATAAGGAAAAATATGTTATTTTCTGATTAAAATTGATATTTTATACTTATCCTGACTCATGATGTTAAGCCCTCCCAACCTCCCCTCATGGCACTCTGGATTTCACCGTAAGTTCAGGTGTCGGGCTCATTAGAACGGAGAGAGTGACATGTAAGCTGGGACCACGTGATGTCGGAGCCCGGGAAATCTATGGGAAGGGAGCCTACTCGTGGTGTGTGATTTTACGTCCGCTTTTATGAAGGGAGCTTCAAAAAGGGATTCAAGTGATATCACTATCGTTCGCAAGAGAAAGAGAGCAAGCAAAAGAGCATGCGTCAGGATAAGTATAAAATATCAATTTTAATCAGAAAATTACATTTTACGAGAGCCGGTTTGCAACAAGCTCCTCCACGCAGATGCATCGTTACAAGGAAGGGGTGCACACCTCGACAACGAAGTGGCAGCAGGGAAATGGTCGAGTCAAGAAAGGAATCTACACATCAACATGCTGGAGATGAAAGCAGTAATCAACGCCTTAACCCACTGGTCCAGGGGCCTCAAGAACGCACAACTGATGATCCACACGGACAACTCAACAGTAGCGTTTTACATCAACAGACAAGGCTCAACAAGACCTCGCAATCTACTGCAACTCTGCTTCCATCTGTTCAACGTGGTAGACGACCTGAACATCCACGTAAAAGCATGTCACATTACAGGATCCAAGAATGTCATTGCAGACGCTCTATCTCGACCACTACAACCATCCCCCACGGAATGGATGCTACATCCAGAGGCATTTCGATGCATCATACACGGAATAACGTCACCAACAATAGACTTGTTTGCGACGAAATTCAACAATCAGCTGCCAACATTTGTCTCACCAATTCCTGATCCACAAGCCTGGGCAACAGACGCCCTAAGCATCTCATGGGAAGGACTCAACCCTTCCACGTTTCCAACCCCAACTTTACTACCACAAGTGCTACAGAAAATCAGCCAAACGAGGAGACTACAACTGATTTTGGTCACGCCTTACTGGCCAGTGAGAGCCTGGTTCCCCGTCCTCATTAACGACCACGGAAAACCAACGCTGAAACTGCCCGACTGGCCGAATCTACTCGTCCATCCTCACACCAAACAAGCGCACGGCAACCCCACGGTATTCCAACTACACGTTTGGAACGTAGCACGACTTGTTTGAAGAAAAGAGGCTATTCTACCAGGGCAGCGAAAGCAGTAACATTAGCACTACGCAGATCTACTCGTACGCTGTACGATGACAAATGGCGGAAATTTGAGATCTACGCTACAAGGAAAGGATTCACAGCTATAAAGGCAACTCATCCTCAAGTGGCAGAATACCTATGTCATCTACGTCAGACGAGACATCTGAAATGCTCAACGCTATCCACTTATCTAGCGGCACTTAGTTCTGTTATCACCATGAAAACGGGGATCAAACTAACTAAAGTCCCAGAGATACTGGCACTACTACGCTCATTTAAGTTGGAAGATCAACAACGTAAATTCAAGGCGCCTGCTTGGGATCTCAACGTAGTCTTGCAACATCCCATAAGTGACGACCATGAACCCTTAGACAGGACATCTTTCGAGTTGCTAACTCATAAGACGCTATTCCTCATCGCCTTGGCAACAGCAGCACAAATGTTGGAAATACATGCTCTGGACTTTGAATGAACACGGTTTGAATCAAGTCACCAGGACATCGCACATTTAGGACTGAGATGGGATTTTATAGCAAAGAATCAACTGCCTGGTCAGCCTGACAGACAATTTCACATCCCAGCATTATCTACGGTCCTAGGACCACAGGATACACAGGATTTATCCTTATGTCCGGTCAGAGCACTAAAAATATATCTACAAAGATCTAAGACGAAGAGACGAAAATTCAAGCGCGATTTCATCCCTATATCTACAGAGACGCAGACTGAAGTCTCACGTAGAACTATATCTATTTGGATGCGAGCAGTCGTCCTAAGAGCTTATAAAGCAGCCGGATTAGAACCGCCACACGCCTCTAATCTCCATAAAGTGAGAGCCCTAGCATGTACACTAGCTCTACATGGAAATTGCTCCATCACCACTATCATGGAAGGTTGTTTCTGGAAATCGGACACGGTGTTTGCCAACCACTACCTCAGAGACGTCGCCACCGAGGATGTCCGAGGCATTCACCAGTTTGGTCCGCTTGTTGTAGCACAACAATTGACGGTTCCACAAAGGCGCTGAGAGTTATCTCACCTATTATCACGTGACTTGAAAAAGCCCACACTTGCAAGAGTAAGAGCTTAAGTCCATGCGCAGGTCTATAGACAGATAGCATGAGTGACTAAGACCTAGTACTTGTAAGCAATTACTTGTACATGAAGAATGGGTCAATAATCCATTTGATGCCTGCATCAAACTATGGAGATACAGAAAACCACATCTGAAGTCACGAGACGTTTGGAACAAATCTGACAAGCTGTGGTCTCTACCCCCAGACTATTCAATCGAAAGCTGGAAGGAAAATAAGGATATGTACATAAGTTCCCACAGGGGTATACAGGACGTAAATGACCAACCGTTGAATCCAGAGGCGGCTTGACCCACCACCTACTTCCGTTGGATTCTACAAGCAAAAAAGCATGAGTCAGGATAAGGAAAAATATGTAATTTTCTGACTAAAATTGATATTTTATACTTATCCTGACTCATGAGGTTAAGCCCTCCCAACCTCCCTCATGGCACTCTGGATTTCACCGCTAGTCCAGGTGTCGAGCTCAACAGAACGGAGAGAGTGAAAAGTAAGCCTGGGTCATGTGACCTCGAAAAGCCCGGGAAAATTGAGGAAAGGGAGCCTACTCGTGGTGAGTGATTTTACGTCCGCTTTTATGAAGGGAGCTTCAAAAAGAAGATTCAAGTGTTCGTTCGCAAGAGAAAGAGAGCAAGCAAAAAAGCATGCGTCAGGATAAGTATAAAATATCAATTTTAGTCAGAAAATTACATTTTGGGGGTTATGTTTCTTCATGCTAAAGCCCATCATATAACCCTTTTATGACTGTTATTGTATGTTGTATACACATCATTTGAAACTATAAATCATATGAAACTGCAACGGCATGTGATTGCCCCAAACAACATTGTCTTTGAAGATTGCTGAAAATTCCTGAGATTCTGAATTCAAACATGGCCGCTATGGCAGCAATATTGTACAACTGAAAATGATCTGAGCCTGATTCATATTGTGCATAATCATAGTTAGTAGGGGCCTAACAGTTACCTTCGACTTTAAATGATGTTTATGAAGTTTGACCTTAATTTGACCTTTGAAAATAACATAGGAGTAGCACGGTATAAGGAGAATAACTCACAGTAATTGATAAAATCATTTTGATGATTATGTTTATGCAGAGCGTTGCATTCACTTTGTCTTTTGTTGTTAACACTGCATTACATTGTAATATCAAAAATAAGTTAACAGGCATATGCATGATAATATTCAATTTCCAACACAATATAATGTACATGCAATCAATAATTGAAACGCATTTTCACAACCTGTGCACAGCTGATTGCTATTTCCGCAACAAAATGCTCAAACGTTCACAACAAAATGAAAAGGAGATACATTTTTCATGGTAAATCATCATGTCCAGTGATGTTTTATCTGAAAATACAATTCAATCCTAAATTCGCTCATTGGTAAGATGCAATTTTTTCTGCACATAACATAAGATTCTTTTTCAGAAGAAGTCCTCCTTGGGGTACATAAATATAAGCATTAAAATGTCAATTTTAAATCCAGTTGTAACTATATTTTTCAATAAAATATTTACAAAACAAAAAACTCGTCTTGTCTTGTGAGACCACCAACTCTCGCGTGTACCGCGTACCTCACTTTTCATGATGTCGTTCGGGGCGGTGGGGTAGCCTAATGGTTAAAGCGTTGGCTCCTCACGCCGAAGACCCGGGTTCGAATCCCCACATAGGTACAATGTGTGACGCCCATTTCTGGTGTCCCCCGCCATGATGTTGCTGGAATATTGCTTAAAGCGGCATAAAACCAAACTCAGTCAAAATGATAAAGCCGTTTGATTATTGATGTGTTTACTTTTTATTTTGTATGATTAATCTATAATTTAATGTTAGGGTTTTGTATGAAAGGACCTTTGTATTTTTTCTCAAAGCTTGACTTTTGCTACTTTTGCCAAGTTTATATGCCAATTTATCACCTTATTATACCTCTATGAAATGTACTTCTATGAACACTAGTTTTATCTTTGTTTGTTGACTATGAACTGATAAAGATTAACTTTATATCAATGCTGTTTTGCATGTGCAAGTGGAAAATTGTGCATTCATGTCAGCTGTGAATAACTTGAACAGAAACCCATACTCACTACTGTGTGGGGTCAGGCAACAGGCAGCAAACTGTTACTCTCTATACAAATTGTGTGAGCTGCAGGTGCTACAGGTATAGGAGGACATGTTTACCTTTTAGCTTAACACCTGGTGTCATTACTGATTTTCTGTAATCCATTCATAGAATTTTAACCAATATTTTTTTTTAAATTCTCAACCGTTGATGCTTTATATGTACATTTTATCAGATGAATCTTATGGTTATAGAAGAGTTTTGACACCTATGCCAATAATAAGCCCAGTGGTTAACTCTTTTTACGATGTTTCAGGTGGTCCAGTGTCTCGGGTGGTGGACTTGACCAATGCTTCCAATGTCTCCGTCTCCCTTGGGGAACAAGAAACTAAAGGAAGCCTGTCACATGGTGAGACGCCACCTGGCATATTCACATGATCTAGAGAATGGTTATCACTGTACGAATAAACTAAGGACAATTTAGTAGGGTCCTTTGAACTAAGGGGTGGACCAAAATAGCATCATAACTGAGAATACATTGGGAAAAAGAATCCCTCCTCACCTTTTACCCCCATTCTCCACGGGGCATCCTGACTGTACTAGTTATTGTATTAGGGTTCCCTCCCTTACCCTCTCCAGGGGCGGTGGGGTAGCCTAATGGTTAAAGCGTTGGCTCGTCACGCCGAAGACCCGGGTTCGAATCCCCACATGGGCACAATGTGTGAAGCCCATTTCTGGTGTCCCCCGCCGTGATGTTGCTGGAATATTGCTAAAAGCGGCGTAAAACCAAACTCAGTCAGTCAGTCAGCCTTACCCTCTCCCTTCTGTTGATGTTTGATTGATCAGTAAAATGTTATATGGTAATCCAGCAGGGTATATTGAGAGAACCACGGAAACAATCTAGTGTGTGTTACCCAAATGTTTGCCCCGGAGAGGAGAGGATTCCTGTTAATACGGGATAACTAAACTTAACAAATGGCTATTTCCTTAAATGTGCACAGTCAAAAACTACATAATATCACTTCAGGTCAATGGATAGGCGATAGTAAACTTAATGTAAATATGAGTTCTGTCTTGGTCACGTGGTGGTTTTGTTAAAGGGCTACCGACTATAAGAACAGGTGTCTTCTTTGATGGGCATTTTAGAAGTTGAGTTGATGAAGAATGATGACAATTTTTTATGTATATACAAGTTATTGTATTGTGAAAGGCGACGTTTCGACATAGATGCTAATGTCGTTGTCAAGCAAAAACAACAATACAATGTACGGGTGCTTCGGTGATATTAAGTACCATTGAATCAAACAGGAATAGAGTTATCATTCTTGTTTAAAGTAGTTCTAACGTTCATGCGCCGATAAGAAATCCTTCCAGAGGGGCACGAGTCCGCTTGTCCCGGAATAACACGAGTTGGTCACGAATGCATCATGTCATGATCCTTACCACTTTGACGATTACGAGATTCTGTCTAATATTATGATGAATCATCCCCTGATAGAACATTGACTCCAGCAGACATGCCCCCCCATCTTGTGGACTATCTAAAATCTCCTTCACTAGAGCAAACGCCTCCCCTCAGGTGGGGCACAGAATTGCTGATTCAGGAGAATTGATTTTCCCATCTGGCCAGTTGATTGCCAACATCTTCTGGTCTCTGGATGATGTCTTTGCTGATCTTCTGGTTCGACTTTGCATCTAGCTGCCGATTATTAACTAGGATGTGCACTTGCTTGTGAGGACATATCAGGGCCTTATGCTCATTAACGTAGCATCCTTTGTCTGTGGTTGCCTCTGCTAACCTTTCCTCCAATATTGTTTCGCCTCGATTACTGGAGCTGCTGGTATGACAAGCCTCAAAGACTGGGCTCTACTGTCATTAGGTACTGTTTTGCGTTAGTGCCGGGACTTGTCGCTATTATCTGTGATACTCATTTGAAGGACCTAACTAACACGTTTCACCCTGCAGCTTCGGAACAAAATATGTTTCAGGCGACTTCCGTTAAGTGCTCTATGAACCACTTGAGTATGTATCCTTTGAGGACCTTACAGCCAGGATTACTTTTTTTCTGGCGCTCGTCACAGCAGCAGAGTAAGCTTCATGCAAGGGATGTTACATGGATCACTTTCGACCTCGGACATGTTCTTCTTGTCCAGTCCTGGGATAGTATCTCCTTGTCAACTCAATCACCAGGTCCACATAATACCCCTCTCTGAAATAGTTGGCTTAGAGGACCAGGAACTATTATAGCTCTACTCCTTGTCAGGACCTTATATACCAGTGCCAACACAGCCCTGTCGCTAGCGTTAGCGTCTGTACACGCAGTCTCAGACCGTGTCAACACTGAAGTGCAACCTCTAGCAGCCAACAATCATACAAGATCTGAGCCCTCCAGTGAACAGCTTTGGTCTGGGCCATCATGGAGGGATCCTCCTGGAGGTTGACAACTGTGTTTGCTGACCATGACTTGGATCACGCCTTGTGTATATTCTTCTATGATCATTCTGGATGTTGGGACCAAGTAAGACAAGTAGGTCTGGAATAACATTGATGTTTTTTTACATTAATGTTTGACTTCAATGGCGTTACTGTAATTTCCCTATCTACTATAAACTACATGGCCTATGGACAGGAAGCTTTGTTGGACTTATCTGCTGTACGGTTTCTAAAAACTGTTCACAGAATTTTAATGTGATAGCTTTATCATCTGCATTTGACTGGGTAAAGAACTGGTTTGAGCATCATTTCGGAGAATTTGATACATTTGACTTGACACATAAATACAAAGTGAAACAGGTTCAAGCAGGACCAAACTGTGCATAGACGGTAGGCCAGTGTCTTGGCCAATAGTATTAGCTGTCAAGGCAAAGGCTAAGGACATGAACAGATTTGTTTCTTCTGACAGACGACTTAAAAGAGTATATGTGTAAATGGTTATGTTTTTGGAACTGATAGTTTCCGGAGTTATATACATGAGAAAGATTCCATAAATTACAGGGGGTAATAATATCTTTATGAAAAAATCCACTTTAACCTTTATTTCTCATGGAAAGGGGGTTACATCACTAAAAATGCAGTGCCTCTATCTCCAATAAAAACAATTAAAATAAATTTATGTTTTATTGTTGAATTGAATTTTTTTTATCATCAGAACCAAAACTGAGATGTGCTGTAAAAAAGTGGTTGTTATTTTCTTGCTGGTACCAACTTTGGTCAGTGCTGATGATATAACACAAATATGATATCCCAAATCGCAGAAATTTATCAAGTGTAAGGATTCCAGATATGGATTTTTGCCACCATCAGAATTAAATACTATTACGACTTATTACGTTATTCATCTTATTCTGTCCTCTCGCTTCAAAGAATACTACCACCAGTATGACTAATTGTATGTTGATTGTATGTCTCGGCATTGTTTGGCAACTGCCTCCATTTTGGTGGAACATCGTTTCTCGGAACATATTACCTTGTTAATATCAAGACCCACAACGTCAAGAACTCTTCTTCGACTGAGTGCATATGGCAAGCCATTTGCCTACATTTCCTACCGGAACCCATTTCCTGGATTTCACATAAAGCTTCTTCTGGATGAGCGCCCAGAGGACTTATACCAGCGACTTAATGCCTTTGTTTGGCACAGCCTCTTGGTTCATAATGGTGGCATTGCCCATCATAGTGTAGAAGTGACAGAGGATGAGGAAATGTCCCCATCAATCGACATTTACATTGTTCTTAGCTGGTTACAAGCCATTCTTAATGCTATGTTCACACTATCACGATTCACGCCACGATTGAAATTGTGGCTATAATCGCGGACTACTTGGGGTGATCCTATCAGACCTTATCAGATCTTATCGGATCTTGAGGTCAGTCGTGGCAATTGTGTTGATCGTAGAAAAATTTTGGACGATTAATTGTCAACCGCCAACATCGCATCAAAACGTATTGCATTGTAACAAAGCACAACATATCCCATCTAATCGTACTTCAAAATCGTGGTGATCCGAATCAATCGTGGACAAGACAAAGATCACAATGGTTCTGGGTTGTAGTGTTCACTCTCTAGAAGTTCAAGAACCAGTGAAATCCATGGTCAGTTGGGCTGTATGTATACCCATCGGGGTCGAATTGTAGCTCAAATCGTGATCACCCTCGACCGTGATCGTGCAAGACATCATGATCGCGACCACAATCGTTTCTTATCGCAACAGAGTGCATCAGTTCACGATGAACGTATCGGGACGTACCTGCACGCACAAGATCGCGACCCAATCGGGATCGATCAGGACAATCCTATCACAACGTATTTGATCGTATCTGAATTGACCAATCGTGCCAATTTCGCATCCATGCGTAACAAATCGTACCAGAACGTATCGACTCACATCACATCGTATCCAAACCTAAAATTTCAGAGATGTTTCACGATCAGCCTCGAATGGCCTATCGTGGCTTTCTTAACGGATCGTATGAGAGTGGGAACCTAGCATAAGGATCTGCCTCGCCTCACGAAGCACTGATATGACAATGACTTGAGATCCCATACTCTTGCTTCCCTTAAACCAGAAATATCCCAAGCCTTAGGGTCTCTTCTAGGTGAAGTCCATTCTTCAGAGGAGGTGAAAGTTATGAATTCTACTCCATTACAATTTGACAACAGATCAGCCTTAAACGGGACCAGCCCGTATAGACTTCGCAATTCCATCACCACCAAAGTGTGTGCATTATGTAAACAAGCCTGTTGTACCGACATCTCAGAAACAGAAAAGTGGAATGCTATGTGCGTAGCAGAAAAGACTTGGTGCAAAGCTAGCGGTTTGGAGGAGAAAAGATTAAAAGTTCCTTTCATGGACGCCAGGAAAGATTTTGACAGATACACGTGTACAATGTGCTAAGAGACAGTATAGAAGTAAGATACACAGAGACTTGGAGGAAATGTGTAAAGAAAATCAGCCAGAGTTCTGGAAATCAATAGGAAAGTGGGAGTGGGTACTGAGAGACAGAAAAATCATCCCTGGGGTTAGTGTCCGATTATGGAAGTGTGATTAAGGACAAGGACGCTGTCATGAACAAGTTGAGAGATGAGTACAGGAACACGTTAAATGGTGACGTAACTGTGGTTGATGATGATGTCGCTCAGGAGACTACGAATCTGGAAGATGAAACCTTCAATGAAGTCATAACTTTACAAGAGGTAAAACTCGCTGTCCAAGAAGTGTAAGAGCCAGGAATTGATGCGATTCCCAGTCACTAGTTACTAAAAAAGAGAAATAATGGTAAAAGCTCTACATAGACTTTTCAATGTGTGTTTGATAGTTCCTGTGTACCTGATATGTGGTCAAGAAGTATCATATGTCCTATCCCAAAATCATCTTGTACAGATCCACAAGATCCTATGAGCTACAGAGGTCTGACCCTTGCCCCTGTTATCTAGAAGCTATATTGTGTTGTACTGGACACAAAACTTTCAGCTTGGGCTGAAAAATACCATATTTTAAATGATGTTCAAAAAGGGTTCAGGAAAGGTCGATCTACAATGGACCACGTGTCTACGCTTACTTCCATCATTGAAAACAGGAAACTTTGTAGGATGCCCATGTTTCCAGCTTTTATTGACTTTCAAAAGAATATGACTGGATTGACAGAGGGGAACTATGGAAGAAACTAAATACAACCGGAGTTCATGGCAAAGACTGGTGTCAACAAGGATGTCTCTTTTCATCTCTGCTTTTCAATGTCTACATTGATGAACTTTAGATACTATTGGGAAGAGGCGTTCTGGCGGGAAAAGAAGTTATCTCCACGCTCACCTATGCCGACGACCTTGTTTTAATTGCGAATCAGAGAATGACTTGAATTTTATAAGTTATCTGTCCTCCAAAAGTGGTGCCATAAGAACAAGGTGTCAGTTAACAAGGACAAATCAAAGGTTACCCACTTCAGGGGCTTTCAGTGCCACAGACACACATCACCTTTAAGCTGTGAGAAATGGTACTGGACGTTTTGTTCACAATACCAATACCTGGGAATTATCCTAACTGAACATCTGAGTTATAACGCAATGGTGAAGTGTGCAGTAAATTCAGCAAATAGAGCCTTAAGGCTTACTCATCGCAAAATTCAAGCACCTTGGAGGGATGCCTTTTAATGTTTTCACCAAGCTTTACGTCTCGATGGTATGGCCGATACTACACCTACGGTGCAGGGATATGGGGAACCAGTGAACCCTCCTCTGTCAACGCCCTTCACAGAGTTCTAAGATTCTTCATGGTCAATGGGACTAACCACAGTGTTAATGGTGACTCAGGTTGGCGACCCCAAGTGGTGAGACAGGTTGGAGACCCCAAGTGGTGAGACAGGTTGGAGACCCCCAAGTGGTGAGACAGTGGACAACAGTAACCAGAACATTGCATGGTTAGTCAACATGAGTAAAGAGACGGATGAAAAAGGCATGAGGTATTTTATGGTCGAAGAATATGAACAGAAAGTGCTGGACTCGAGTTAAAGAAATATTTTGAAGTCACTGGAATGGGACATTTAACAGCCTGTGAATCATTAGAGCCGTCTATTAACCAAAACAGTCGCAAAGTGTATCTTTTACATCGAACTGGAGAGAAGTTGAATGCTGATCTTCGTCTAGCGCCCCAATTTTGCGATACACTGCACGCTTCGCACCATTGCCTGGTTAGGATAATTCCCCGAGTGATGACGAACAAACGTCAGTACTCTACTCACAGCAGGTATCGCTATTGTCTGGGCACCGCACGGAGGACAGCAAATTCCGGGGAGTCTCGACGTGGCACAAGGTCGTCGACAGGCGGCGGCGAAATAAGTTCATCAATGAATTGAAAGCGAGATGAAAAGTGTGACACCGGTACTTTGCCTGTTGATTTCTTCCATAGTTGTCAATCAGTCGCCACGAAGTCAATAACTTCGTATGATTTCTGCGGGCTGCGTTTCGTAGATGAAATGAAATGATCGACCTTTCGACTTTTGAGCATCAAAATATATTTTCGAGCTGGCTGAGACACGTATTGGCCTGGCACAATACCAACTGCAGGCAACGGTGAAAAACAATAAGGATAACGTGGTCTGTTTAAGGCGATTTTGTAGGCATATGACTGTGACCGCTATCGGTACGAAAACGCATTGAAAATCATGAAGCTTTACCGTGAACTTCTTTTTGGTGGGCTGATCGCGTCGATTCACGATAGCACACTGGCGACGGCAGTTTACCTGGCAACAGAGACCATGACTTCGTGAAGTATCTTCCGGGTAAATGATGCTCTGACGTGCATCATCGGCTGCACGGTGCGTCTGCGTTAACTGCTCATCTCCGGCACCGTTAAACGGCGTCTACGTCTGTCACCGCTCACTGTCGGTTTGCTAACCAGCTCTCGTACCCTCCGCTTTCCCTATTCCGGGAATACCGGCGATTTTCTTTACGCATTTCGCTCAAATGTCATCTGCAATCAGCAGCACGCCGTATCATCAAAATGCTGGCGTCGAAAGGGCTTTAATCTTTCTCCTCGGAAGCCGCCTTCGCCAAAGTCTTTCTGCTGCATGGCATTCACGCACTGTTTCGCGAGATGTCGCTGTTTATAATGCGCTTTGATGACTAGCGATGCGGCTGTTCGTTTAGGCTTTCTGTTGATCAGAACGTAGTAGTTCGCGCCGCGATGGACTTCACCTAGAAAGAAGACCTGGGCTTTGAGGATGGCTACTGATTTTGAAGGCTGAAACATTGTTATCGGTGAACTCGTGAAGACGTAGTCATAGCTGCACTCATCCGATGGTGAAAGCGATGGTAATTTCGGCTGATGGTGGTACATCTCGTTTGGGTTTGAATATTGAATGTGATCATTGCCGTTACTGACGCATTTGATGGATAATTGTACTGATGATCGAACTTCGTGCGTCCAGCGTAAGTTTATGCGATAGATGCGTTGAATATGATCGCGTCTGGTGTTGTTTAAAACGATTGTGATGCGTCATGATGTCTTTACGATTTCGACGTACAATTGTACGCACGGCCAACTGACCGTAGTTTCACTGGACAGCTGAGCTTTCTGAGAGTAACGCACAGTAACGATGTTGTCACGGTGGATACGTTACAAATGAGGATATGTTGATAACTTGCAATGCGGCTGCGCGATAGCGGTAATAGTCACTGCGATGACTGCTGCATTGACATGATGAATCTGATAGTGCGATGAGATGCCCCAATGATCGCGTTATAACACGGTCGTGGCGAATATTGTTGTGGTATGGCATTAAAATGGCCTTCAGCTGGAACGATAACCGAGTTCTGTCACTACACACTATGATGAGCAGTATACCGGCCGAAGAGGCTGCCGGTATGAAACAAAACGAAACAAAACGGGCCTCATCCGGAAAACTTTATATTGATCAATGGTTCGACGAAATGTTTGCCCTTTCGGTCGAAGTTAACTGGCGTTGACTCTTGTTAACGGGTATTGTGAAGCGATGTTCCGCAGATGACGGTTATGGGCTGTCACAAACGCTTTAATCGGCTTGCCGCAATTGAGTCATGCTGACCATTGTGTTTTGGTGAACGAAATAAGATGAATATTTAATAATTAAATAATATTTAATTCTGATGGTGTCTTATCCATATCTGGTATAGTATTTCTTGCGTTGAATAATCATCGTTATCATCGGCGCGCGACCAAAGTTATTTCAGCTGAAAATAACAACCGCTTTTGCAACACCGATTTTGTTCTGATGATGAAAAATTCGGTGAAAACATAAATTTATTTTGGTGGGCGCATTGGAATGGCACTGCATTTTTTTGGTGATGTAACTTGCTCATGAAAGCCAAAGGTTAAGTAGTTTTTCATAAGATATTATTGCCCCACCAGCATGGTGAATCGTAACTTTCGGAAACTTCGTTCAAAACATGGCATTACGCATATCTTTGCAGAATAGTGTCGTCGGCGATCACCGTTGTGTCTTCCAGCCCACAGCGTAACATTGCTGTTATTGATATCCGCAAATAATACTGATTTCGACACTAACTGACCTACCGCTATTGTTATGTCGTCAAGCTCGAATGATATCAAACGATTCTTTGATCAAAATGCCGGATGACAAAGCTTAATGCATTAAAGAACGCCTAAATTGACGGTTAAACCGCAACAATTTAAGTCAACTTCCTCATGAACCGTAATGATTTATATTGAATGAAATTACGGTAACGGTAATCGAGCATTAATATTGAAATCGTGTTTTCGATAGCGATACTAAGGAAATGATAATGAAATAACACAGGCGTGATCTGAGTGTGGTCGGCACGGTTGTCAACCTCCGGAAGGATCGCCGTGATGACTAGAACTAAGCTGGAGACTCGGGTACTGTGATTGTTGACGCTGAAGGTTACCGCTTCGTGTTGACGCGATCTGCATGTACGAACGTAACGGCCCGGCGTGAGGCGACGCTGTTATATGGGTCGCGACGAATGAGCTATGTCGGACCACCGGTCTATACAAACGGCTTATTTCGAGAGGAGAACGACCATATTGGACTTTCGGTCTTTGTCGGGAATGAACGGAAAAGTCGAGGTCGAAAATTCGTAACGTCGCTTGCGTAGCTGCTCTGCTGCTGTGACGGCGAAACGTCTGGCAATGATTTCGCCAGAGCGCTTAACGATGCTACTAATCGCTGTTTTTGTTCGGCTTGCGGGGTGGCCGGTAGATCTTTCGAAATGATGTCGCGAATAATAGCGACGGAATCCCCGACATAACTGAAACAGTACACAATGACAGTGAAACGTCTTTGAAGGCTTGTCATACCGGCATCCCGTATCGAACGGTAATATTGGAGAACCACGAACGAAAAGGATGCTTTATCCAATGAGCATGAACCCTGATATGTCTCTGTGAAGTCGCATCACAGTAATAATCGGCGGCTGAATCGAAGTCGAACCGAAGATCGGCTGGGCCTCGTCGAACCGAAAGATGTTGACATCGAGATAATCGATATCCTGATCAACGATTCTTTTATTCTGAGAATTTGCTCTGATGAAGATTTGAATGGTCACGGAACGTATGTCTGCTGGTCGATGTTCGGGGAATGTTCATCTGTCCAGAATCTCGTAATCGTCAAAATGTGATGAATAAACTTTCGTCATTCCGGGACAACTCTGGAAAGAATTTCTTGTCGTGCGCGTTAGAGCTTTACTTAAACAGAATGACCAACTTCTGTTTGGGCAATGTTACCAATATCGCCGAAACACTTAAAACATTAATGACCCCGTTGTTTTGCTTGTTTTGGCGACGATCAACCCTTGTCGAGCGTCTGGCTTCTTGCTCTTGAAATTGTCGTCTCATTCTTTCATCGGCAGCTTCTAAAACCAACGCATCCAGAAGACGCCTGTCAGTCGACGGCCACAACTGAAACGCCGTGACGAAACTTTCATGTTAAAGTTATCATATCCGACCGACCTGATGACTTCGGTTTTTGACTTCGATTCAGAAATGGTCGGCTATTGGTTGAATTATCCTGTTAATGAGAATCTCTCACTCTCCGAGAGACTTGAGCGTTTGAATGTGTTTCCGTATTCACCCGCAACAGTTACTATAACGACGCGATCAATGAAGCGCATCAACGAAGAGAATGAGCGACTTTGTTTGTTGATTTCGGTTTTATGCGTAGCAACTGTTCAACGACATCACCAATGGAAGCTTCGCGATGACAACGTATGGTCTTCTGACTGTTGCTACCTTCTACCCGCTGCAGGAGGAACCTGACAATATTGCGGGGCAAACTGAAAGAAATGAGGGTAGCTAACAATATTGTTATAAGTTAACGATCAACGACTGGTCCGCACCGGACTTACCAGAAATTGTCGTAACTATTCGACGGTGGCACCATTCGCGTCATGTGAGCGGGTGACGTCTCGCGTAGACTGAGCTCGCTTTCTTCGTTACTTGAACATTGAACGGTCAGTCCACCGCGAACATGGACCACCTGAGCATTTGTAAAGAGTTAACCACTGGTATTATTATTCATAACAAGACCGTCACGATAATGTTGCGTATAACATCGGCGGACGAATTTAAAATATTGATGATGGTTACGAAAATCGTAATGTTTTCGGGTGTTCGCTGAGGTGAAGCATCATCTACCTGTGGCATACCAACTCATTTATTGTGAAGGTAACGATTTGCTGCCGCGAATGCCTGTTGGCTCAATGATAGTTTCTGTTCGGATGCGGCTTGTTTATCAGTGCGTGCATTGATATAGCCATCGGTTCATGGTCAACGAACGAATAGGCTGGTGTTCATCAGAGGCCGTTCATGTGTAAACGGCGAAAGCGAAGTCGAAGCTTTTGAAAAGATCGCGTGGCGATAGGTATCAGATTGTCATGCAAAATAAAGAAATAGGCGCATCAATAATCGAAGCGACTTTATCATTTGACTGGTGATTTTCTGCGCTTAGCAATATTCAACGACGTATGACGTGATTTCCGAAATGGGCGTCATTATTGCTGACGATCTTCGTGAAGACCGGCACAACAATGAGCTACGCCAGGCGGCTACATCGAAAGAGATGACGCGAAGTTGATCACGGAACTTATTTTTGTTTTGTGTTTGTTGAAAATACTGGTTACAACTGGATTTAAAATTGACATTTTAATAACTGTTATGTGCCCCAGGAAGACTTCTTCTGAAAGAATCTTATGTGCGTGCCGAAAAATTGCATCTTCAATGACATTTAGGACGGTAGTATTTTCAGATAAATCGCTGTGATGTTTACCATGAAAAATATTGTCTCCTTTCGTTTTGTTGATGAACGTTTGACGAGCTGATATTTGAATTTATTAATGCGTTTATCAGTATTGTTGCATGTACGTATTATTGGTGAAGTGAATATTATCATGCGCTAATGCCTGTTAACTTATTTTGATATTGCAATGTAATGCGGTATTAATGAATGCAGCATCTCTGGTATCAAAATCGGTGGTACTGTGTTATGCCGTGCTTTCTCTATCGTTATTTTCAGGTGAAGCATCATTTAAAGTCGAGAACATTAGGCCCTACTGGCATATGGAGTTATGCTGTCTGGTCGAATCGTGCGATACAATATTGCTGCGCCAGCGACCTGTTCAGAAGTCTCGAAATTCGGCTGGCTTTATTCGTTACCGGATTTCGTTATGGTTCTGTTATGCAATGGCTTTTGATCGCCAAAGTATGAATTCGAACTTAGCATCGGAAAACATAACTGAAAACCGATTTTCTGACTTCAAAACCGATATTTTATATCGCTTTAACTGCTTTTCTTGCGGTTTGTTTAGCAATCTTCTTTTTGGCTCCTATGGCGGGACGTGAAATATACTTACCCGATGACTTCCTTTCTCAATTTTCCGGGCTTTCGGTCGCATGACCTTTCGCTCTCTCATTATGACGGCGGTAATCCCGGGGTAGCGTATTTAACTTCATGGTCGGGATAGGTATGAGTAATGGAATTTTGGTCGAAATTACGTATTTTCGCATGCGACAGCGCTTTTGCTGGCCGAAATCGGCAGGTGTAATTTTGCACCGTACCGACGAATGATCGCGGTATTCCAGCATCAGTTCTGTAACCGGTTGATAGCGGCATCGGATTGTGTTGCATTCTTCATCGGCACTGTGGCCCTTTACGGTATGCCAGATGGCAGTGCTCGTATGTTATGAACTTCATGAACTTAAGCTCTTGCTCTTTAGAAGGCTTTCGAAGTCGCATGACTGTGGAATTGAGGCCAACTTCTCGGCGCGCTTTTGTTCAGAGACGAATCGACCCGACAACTGGCAGTTAGCTGGTGACCTCGGTTTGTTGTTCATCGGGCTGATGGAACGGCATTTCGAAACAACTTCCATGATGATGACGATGAGCAATTTCCGTGAAAACTGGGCATGACATGGCTCTCACTATGGAGATTCAGGCGTGTTTGATTCTGTCGACTGCTGCTAAGCTTCGGGAACGCTCGCGTCAAGCGAACCCTTTCGGTTACGTGAGACTTTCGGTCTGCGTCTGGTGGGGATCGCGGTATAACAACTGAATATTGAATATTTGTAATTATGACACGGTCAGCTGACCGGACATCAAATCGCAGTATCGGACCGTAACGAATCAATGATCGAACGACCGAGCGGTTTGCTGAAATCCGTCTCGGTCACAAGCTGTGCGTGAACTTGTTCGTCGAGTCGAGCGGCATTTGTTCTTATGAGCGGTGGCACGGCTTTCAATGATACTACAGTAAAGAGGTTGAGAATAGATGCCCGCTCGGATGTTTTGAACTACGTTGAGATTTGGCAATATGGCTGGTTGATCTTCAACTTTAAATGATGGCGTGCCGGTATCTCTGGGGACTTTCCCCGTTTCATGTTTGTTCTTTCGAACTGAATTACACTAGACGTAATTAACGGTGCATTTCGATATTATAAAGATACGACAGATGACAGCCAGGTATTCTTAACCATACGCTGAGGATGAGGACGCGCTTTATGGCGAATCTTTCACTGAAAATTCCGCCATTTAATGCGGCGTATAGCTAATCGACCGCAACATCGAGCAAACTCAGCATATTTCAACGAAGTCGTTATTTAAAGCGTTAACCGAATGCCCGTGAATTGCCGACCTTTTGACGGTGAACTCGTTTCGGCAAAATGACAACTGGACGGTATTCTCGCCTGACGGTGACGCAAAATCGTTGTAATTCTCGTTTATTTCTTATTGTGGACGGGGTTGAAGCATCGAGTTGATCTTCCCGGGCGTGGACTCGAGGTGATGACAAATGACCGGCGGCTGTTCGGCAATTTATAGCCGAAACTAGTCATTGTTGACCGACGTTCATTCGTCGTAAATGTCGTTGGTGAAATGATGATAAGGCGTCTTCTGTGTTCATTCTTGGATCTGCTTATTCAACGAACGTACTTTGCGACCGGATGTTCGAATAGATCTACCGTTGAACAGATGAAACGAAGTTGCGACCGGCTAACGATGGCGCTGCTGTTCGTCGTGTGGCGGACGATGAACACTGAACGGTGGCGTTGCTTCAAATGCCGACGATGACGGAACGGCGACGCCGCTAGAAGGTGCGCCCTTCGCCGTCTGCGTGGAATATCGTAAAATATTTCTGATTAAGAACGATGTTGCTTGTCTGACGTAATATCTCTTTTCTCTTAGCGACGAATCCTTTTATTCGCTAAAGCGGACTAGTAAATCGCGGCTTCCCATAGATTTCAGAATCGTATCGCGATGATTTTATCTGCTCGAGCCCGTTTCTTCGGTGTAGATACCGTGAGGAGGAGCTTAACATCAATGAGGTCGGGATGGTGGTAATCGGTGCAATCGAGAAATACTTTCTTACATCTGATAATAACTTTGCTGAAATCGGCGTTGGGCATACCAGCGTTGTTATGTCTTCCCGGAAATGACATATCTTTCTTCAACTTTATATTCCGTAGGCGAACTTTCGATCTTAGCGTCTTAAGAAGCTGATCGAGGATGAAAATGGCTGGAATAATAAAGATATTTTATTGAATAGCACCGATAACTACTGACTTTGATGTATGGGAACTAGGTTCTATTCACTATTAGTTCAGATGACTAACGGAATCTGTCATTGATCGAGCGGATTGATGACGAAACTAATCTTCGGTCTAATATACTTTAATAACAATGATGACGATTCAGCTAATGTTCGTTGAATCGAGCATAATTTCTGACATCCCCATCATCATTGTTGCTAGATGACGTGAAAATTGATTTTCGGAATATTCATTCTAAAGAGTACGCCAGGCGTCGCTGGATGCTGGCTTCATTGAATCTCGAAAATATTGTTCTTCAACTTGAAGGAACATTGATTCCGTGACTTCTGTTACTGTCGTCCGTTTATTCGTTTCATCGTGGAAATAACAATACGAAGAAAGCGAACCTTTCGATAAATCGTATATGCCAGATGCGTATGGGTGAAAACTATGCGCTTAATTCACGCTATTTGCAGTCGTATGTAAAGTTGCAGGACGACATAACTTTGGGCGGGATACCCTCTTCGAACGAGACGTGAATGCGTTTCCGAAGCAGATTCATGAACGCGGGCTGGTATTGAACGAACGTGAACCGACTCTATTGGTGTTGGACTTGTATTTCGCTCGGAACCGAACCTCGCTGAAGAACTTTACCAAATGATTGCCTGATTTTCTGGCGCTGATGATAACGAGGAATTAACGGCGTGGCGTTCCTTTCCCCGGTAAAGTCTGTTGCTGTGGATAAATGAACGAATGATTAACTGTTTGTTCCGGCGGAATAATCGGGATCTAATAGTGTAGATCGTGAATAACTTCTTGGTCGTAACGTCGGGGATTTACGTGGATCGTCTGCTGCTGATGCGTATAGATGATACCTTTAATGAATGTTATGATGCTATTGAATGAAGCTGGGATCTGGAAGATTGTCTTGTTGATCTATCTTGTGAAGCGCTGATGAGTTGATGTCGCCAACCGATGCAGGCTTTGATGCTGCTTTTATTCTGGCATGTTGATGAACTCGTTACTCGACCGGTCCCCATTGCCCGCTTATTCATTCGTAAAGAGATATTGTTAATCTGACTAAACGAACAGTCGATTCCTCGCCGAGCGGACAAATTGTTCGAATTGAATACGGTAGTGCCTTCTCACAACTGGTATTGAAGATACCCGTTCTGATGAGTCGTACGGCTGCTTCGGTGTTCCCAGGCAATCTTAGATCGACGGTTTCCGCAGCGGCTCCATCTTTGATAACGATATAAAGTGAACGTCGGACCACTACTCGTGTGCGATGAAGTCTTTTACAGCGCGAAGATCTGTCGCTCGTAACGGCTGACTGAACGTGCGCATGGACAATAACATATATAGATTGACGAAGGATGAACTAAATCTCGGCGCTTTATTAATAGTCGGTGTTGATAGCTACGGCTGGTGTGCGTGTTGATGCGGCGTGTCATCTGGTATTGATTGACGAAGCACTCCGCTGGTGCTGAGATGAATTTCGGCGGTAGATATGAGCTCGATAAATGCGTCGAACCCGTTTGAATACTGCTGTATTACATCTTGACCAATCTGAGTTTGACGGTAACGATTATTGATACTGATGAAGATCTGGCACGATTCAACTTCGATTGATTTTAACCATCTACTACGATAATACCGTTGGCGAAACAGTGACTCTGAAACCCTGTCCGCGAAGTGAAATTTGTTCGGTCTGAATCATGACTGAAGCTGATATCATCGATCTTTCTATTGATAATGATGAAGATATTGATATAATCGGCATTTTGCGGCGATGATCAATATCGGCTGAATCTATGATGTGCTGGACTTATGACATATTTGACGCTACGGCGAAATACTTAACTGCGAAAAGTCCCCGAATATCCATATGATGCTGCTGACGGAACCTCTGTGCGTTATACTAACTGCTGGACTTCAATCACGTGAACGTTTACAACTGGTAACTTCCTGACAATTGATTGACCAGTTCGTTCACTAAATGGACAATCAATTCCAGATGATTTATCAGGCATCAACGTCGAACGATTCACAGCAGAAGATGCCCCATTGCGGTCGATGTTCTAGATCGGCGCTCGGCTTTATAAATAACGTCGTGCGGTGGTGCGTGTAGTGACTTTGTGAATGAAGGCGTCATTAATATTTAACGCTGCCCCTGATAACTGTTGAACTGTATTCTTCGGCTTCAGCAGAATCTATTGTCGGTCGCGATATCTTAATGTCTTTCGCGGCCGAAAGGTTTATTACTGGAGATTGATGAAGGACTGGGTATAATGAAGGGAAAATCTGTGAGCGTCGACTTCAGCTAATCGTGGGCTTGTCTGTGGGGAGACGCGATGATGACGCTGGGCGATATGGCATTGGCGTTCCGTTCAATGAATAAATGATCATCTGCGATAACAATGATACTGATGATGAATTGATGGTCTCTGCGATGACGATCCGGGGACATAACGGGTGAAGAGCTGACGACCGATCTTCAGTTCAATGCTGCCATCGCTGAAGGTGATTCCCCTTTAATGACGATCACGGTCTGACGTGGCACCGTGGTGATAGTCGCCGATGTTCGACATTGTCGAAGTTGGTCTGGGTATCGCCGTTGCCGGGGCTAATAAATGTTTTGTGCGGGGTTGATTTCGACGATGTTGTCGTCATTTGTTCCATCGCTGCATCATCTGTTATTGCTTGTTGCATGAAGACTTCCGCAGATAGAAGATGCGCTGACTAAGGTGCTTGCGTCATCGAGAGACGACGACGATACTAACAACGCCTCGGTCCGCCCGGAGTTGCCAACGACAATCTTTTCTGCGGTAGGGCGGCTTACTCTGAGATGAAAACAGGAGGTGACTCGCTGCGTCTGCCTGGCTATTCTCTTTCTGGGCCGATAAGGCTTTGCTGACTTCATGTTGAAAGAAGATCTCTTCTTGCGTGCGAAGACTCGGGGATATAGTCACATACGTCTGTCGGTAAATAACATTCTGATCTGAAGAGGGGCATCGAAGGGCGAGACTTCTTCGAGCTGAAGTGTCAGCTGCCGTCCGTCCGACCAACACTGACTTCGATGGGGCCAATAGGCGGTTGATAGCGCTTATTACCGGGCTGCCTCGTATCTTTACTGCGTCTATGAATATTATCAAATATCAGAACCAATTGGCAACGACTTTGCTTGACGGCGACTGTGAAAAATGTGTTGACGAAACCAGAACGCCAACAATTGAATTTATACGCGAATATGTGGCTTGCATTATGCTGAGATTTCATAGAACGATGAGCTAACGTGAAACTGTGAAACCGTCAGGGTATCAAGCAAAACTTGCGGCGTAATACTAAAGGACTGTAAAAGCTTTGTAAATAAAGGAACTCATGCCACTGCGCGTGTTTAATGGTGAGGACGTTATGTCGACAAATCGGGAAAGTGTTTCGTCATGAAGGCTTCAAAAGATTCCCTTGTCGTTCTCCAAAGAAACGGCAAAAGAAACGTGATCTACCTCGCCCAAGCATTAAACTACTGTGTCCCGCCATGGTAGATATTGTTGTCAGGTATAGTCATTCCTTCGAAAATGCGTGGTTGGGGAATAGTCTCTGTGCGTCGGTGGTAACCTGGTAGACTTTGCCGTTAAACGGTATTGAAGCGGATATCGGTGTTGCCCGATCGCGATCACAATATTTAACATACGGTCGCGGATGTGATGACACTCTGCTGAGTTCCGGAAGTATCGGCAGTTTACTGGCATCAGTTGTGGTAACGTTAATGATCTGGTGTGAATAGTTCATCGTCCCCAGGCAAGCTGTCAAACGGCTTGCTGACGATGAACTTGTCACTTTCGGTAACCCGAGGGCGATGTTGAACTACTGAAGTGTCTGTCACTTGATGGCATGAATTCAATGCGGAGCAACATAATGAGTCTGCTACTGGCTAGGTAATCTGGAAAGGCGGATGTTCGTGCGGTATGTGCGGGCTGTATCTGTGGCGTAAAGATGACTAACTGTTGAATGACGCTGTATCGTCGAACTTTCGCTGGAGTTTTTAGCCGATGCGCTGAGTACAACTGTGTGATTCTCCTGAACCCTGTTTATCGGTAGAACTTGACTGTGTCGTCGAACAGTTTATCTGGTTGGTGAAAGTGATATTAATAACAGCTGAATCTTGTCCGTCTTTTAGATGATTTATGACGATAACGAAGAATTCCCCAAATCAGCGTGAACATCACCTACTGACGAACTGTATGAACGGCCAGTGAAACCGATTCAGGCTAATCATCGGCTTTAAGTCATAAACGGGGTTCGGCTTACCCTATCTGGTCTGGTCGTAATGAACGACAGCTAGATATTGACTTTTCGACGACTTTTGGATTTGTTGAACAGCGTGGTCTGATATCACACTGGCGGTGATGGACTTGATCATCATGACTTCTTCATGGTAACCTTCAACCACAGCGTCAAAACGGATGGTATTCGCTGCTTTAACAGAATGACTGATAAATATAACAGTTCATGAACAGAGATGATGGCCGAACTGCTCTGGTACTGTCAGCGACGGGTGCTTAGTGTTCGTCTTTTCACGGTCGTAGGCGATATAATAAATCTGTCGTCTACGGTAATTTGTGAACTGACTGTAACAGATTGATAAGCTACGTAGCGATTGATTCATACGTTCAACTGGCCAGTTATCGTGGAGCGTAAATTAAACAACGGTATCGATGTTCTTTGGCGTAATGGCGCGGTTAATGTCTGTCTATTATTTCCAGGATAGGTTGATAAAACAATGATCGATGTCATCATATTCATCTTTGTGACCACGCCGACGTCATGGATGGTGAACTTAAGTCAAGAAGTGATCTTATTGATCGAAAATAATCACCGCCGATCATCTATTGACGAACTGGTAATTGGTGGCGAAGATAGATCTACTGGCCCGGACAACAATGAGTTAAGGACATACTGGTACAATGATGGTCTTCGTGAAGTTTGAACAACGATGAAGATGGAATAGCGGCAGGTGAAATCGGAAGTCTACATCGTCGTAAATGCTCGTTATGTTGACGTCGTCTGTTTAATGAATGGTGCGATCATCCTCGTTGATAATGAACATCGTGAAGAGATCGTCTGGTCACTAAATAAGTGATCGTCAATTAACGTCGACCGAATGGCCTTCTCCTCGTAACCATCGGTGCATCATCTGGTTGATGAACTGTTCGCCCGAGTCGAAAAGATATAATCGGCGTGTCGGATATTTCGACAATTAACATCGAGGCCCTCGTCGTATGTAACGAAGAATGCATCGTCGTCGTGTGACGCTCTGGACATCTTCTGGCATGGCATCGGAGAAGTCGTCGAAATAAACAACAATCGTCGAAGAACGATCATCGTAAACCGACAGCGAAGTGCGGAAAACGGTAACTGATACTCTTCTTATCTAAATGATGAATGACCTGTTCTTTACGATACTTCGACAGCGTTCATCGTTTCTTTCTTAGGTTGACTGGCATCGCTACCGAAGGCCTAAGGATATGAGCAAACGCAGGAAATAGTACGTCGTATAACGGTGATTAATGAACGGTTTAAAATGATTTGAACATGAACGAAAGTAAGCTGATCATGCGTCTACGAAAATATTCATTATCAAGTAGGCTACGATAAATGCTGACGCAGCTTTTCGCAACGATAACTGTACCTTTGAACATATGGATAGGCGGGTTGAGACATCACGGCTGTATTTGTTTATTCAAGGGCCAGCTTTGTCATAAAGACTCTGAGATTGAACTCTGGCACCACTATAATGGTAGAAGTGAAAAGCGAAGCCTGTCAGCGAAGGAAAATTGACGGTATTTACGTCGAGGAGCTTCAAAAAGAAGTTCAATGTTTCGTTCTGAAGCAACAGCATGGTCGAGACTGAGACTAAATCTTATCGTTTACTCAAAATTGAACTTCGTTGGAAATCTGCTTCTACTGCACAAAATGTTCTTACAATCGTAATCAGTACGACTGTTAACAAAAATCGACATAAGTATATCTCTTTCTCGTTTTCGTAACTCTTCCATGACAGCTGTGAAAACTGGCAGTATCAGTATCTAAAGAATAATAAATTGAGCTACTGCTGATAGTACATTTCGCTTCTAATCTGTCTGTTTACATACGATTCTGCAGTAGCCAAACATCGAGAATAACCAGAGGCTGTTAACGATACAACCGATGGCTGTTACGGGAATAAATATCTTAATTACTACTTCAGTTTGAAAAATTGTTATATAAGGGCTAGTACTACAGCTTTAACTCGTATAAACTTAAAATGCTACGAGACTAATGACACAGAACTGAATAAATATTAAGATGATTGAATCCTCAAGCTACTCTTAAAGTAAGGCTACAAATGGCAATACATATTAAATAACGTTTTCGAATATAAGCATTGACGATCGATGAAACAATGATGAACCGGCCATTATTATACTCGCTTTTCTGTCACATTATCACTTGCTAATGACTTAAAGACAGCGTAAAACGAACTTAACATTGCTTTTCAAACAAAATGAAAAGAAAACTCACCAACTTTTCAATGGTAACAACTGAAACCCTTTAAAGCTGTATACCGGCACGGTGAACTTGTTCTGTACGTAATGACTTTACCATTCCTCCTCATTGAAGTACTTCACTTTCTTAGTATTAACGTGACTGCTGGATACATTCGTACTTCTTCAGTCTTCCTTCGCTTTCTGATGACGGATATTTCGCGTGATCTGATTCCCATTATACTTTTCAACTTGCGTCGCGGTATCACTTATATTCCACTGGCAAAACAAGCGACTTTAAAACTCCCCAAAGAGCACTTTATAAATAACATTTCAACGGCAAAAGTAGTACCGGTAATGTTATGAACGGCTGGCACGAGCGCAATGGCTGCCGAATGGCGGCTGCTGGTGTATGTTAACTGGCCATCGACCATGTCGCCATGTTTCATCGTGATCTACTGTAACTACAATGACCGTCTCATCGAAAATACGGTTCCATTCACGTAGGTGCAATGCGTGAAGCGGAGATAATCTCAATAAGGCTCCATGGCTCGCTCATAACAAACGAGCAACGCCACC